>NC_143025.1:76530000-76617500 GCF_057628025.1 Oncorhynchus mykiss | reverse complement strand
TGTGTCTGAGCCGTTGAATTGAGATTCTACTTTGTCTCTGTACTGGCGCTTAGCTTGTTTGATAGCCTTGCGGAGGGAATAGCTGCACTGTTTGTATTCGGTCATGTTACCAGACACCTTGCCCTGATTAAAAGCAGTGGTTCGCGCTTTCAGTTTCACACGAATGCTGCCATCAATCCACGGTTTCTGGTTAGGGAATGTTTTAATCGTTGCTATGGGAACGACATCTTCAACGCAAGTTCTAATGAACTCGCACACCGAATCTGCGTATTCGTCAATGTTGTTATCTGACGCAATACGAAACATCTCCCAGTCCACGTGATGGAAGCAGTCTTGGAGTGTGGAGTCAGCTTGGTCGGACCAGCGTTGGACAGACCTCAGCGTGGGAGCCTCTTGTTTTAGTTTCTGTCTGTAGGCAGGGATCAACAAAATGGAGTCGTGGTCAGCTTTTCCGAAAGGGGGGCGGGGCAGGGCCTTATATGCGTCGCGGAAGTTAGAGTAACAATGATCCAAGGTCTTTCCTCCCCTGGTTGCGCAATCGATATGCTGATACAATTTGGGGAGTCTTGTTTTCAGATTAGCCTTGTTAAAATCCCCAGCTACAATGAATGCAGCCTCCGGATAAATTGTTTCCAGTTTGCAAAGAGTTAAATAAAGTTCGTTCAGAGCCATCGATGTGTCTGCTTGGGGGGGGATATATACGGCTGTGATTATAATCGAAGAGAATTCTCTTGGTAGATAATGCGGTCTACATTTGATTGTGAGGAATTCTAAATCAGGTGAACAGAAGGATTTGAGTTCCTGTATGTTTCTTTCATCACACCATGTCACGTTGGCCATGAGGCATACGCCCCCGCCCCTCTTCTTCCCAGAAAGATGTTTGTTTCTGTCAGCGCGATGTGTGGAGAAACCCGTTGGCTGCACCGCTTCGGATAGCGTCTCTCCAGTGAGCCATGTTTCAGTGAAGCAAAGGACGTTACAGTCTCTGATGTCCCTCTGGAATGCTACCCTTGCTCGGATTTCATCAACCTTGTTGTCAAGAGACTGGACATTGGCAAGAAGAATGCTAGGGAGTGGTGCGCGCTGTGCCCGTCTCCGGAGTCTGACCAGAAGACCGCCTCGTTTCCCTCTCTTTCGGAGTCGTTTTTTTGGGTCGCTGCATAGGATCCACTCCGTTGTCCTGTTTGTAAGGCAGAACACAGGATCCGCGTCGCGAAAAACATATTCTTGGTCGTACTGATGGTGAGTTGATGCTGATCTTATATTCAGTAGTTCTTTTCGACTGTATGTAATGAAGGCAGTAGGCAGTAGGCAGTAAGCAGTAAGCAGTAGGCAGTAGGCAGTAGGCAGTAGGCAGTAGGCAGTAAGCAGTAAGCAGTAGGCAGTAGGCAGTAGGCAGTAGGCAGTAGGCAGTAGGCAGTAAGCAGTAGGCAGTAGGCAGTAACCAGTAGGCAGTAGGCAGTAGGCAGTAAGCAGTAAGCAGTAGGCAGTAAGCAGTAGGCAGTAGGCAGTAGGCAGTAAGCAGTAAGCAGTAGGCAGTAGGCAGTAGGCAGTAGGCAGTAAGCAGTAAGCAGTAGGCAGTAGGCAGTAAGCAGTAGGCAGTAGGCAGTAGGCAGTAAGCAGTAAGCAGTAGGCAGTAGGCAGTAGGCAGTAAGCAGTAGGCAGTAAGCAGTAGGCAGTAGGCAGTAGGCAGTAGGCAGTAAGCAGTAGGCAGTAGGCAGTAGGCAGTAGGCAGTAGGCAGTAACCAGTAGGCAGTAGGCAGTAGGCAGTAAGCAGTAAGCAGTAGGCAGTAAGCAGTAGGCAGTAGGCAGTAGGCAGTAAGCAGTAAGCAGTAAGCAGTAGGCAGTAGGCAGTAGGCAGTAGGCAGTAAGCAGTAGGCAGTAAGCAGTAGGCAGCAGGCAGTAGGCAGTAGGCAGTAAGCAGTAAGCAGTAGGCAGTAGGCAGTAAGCAGTAGGCAGTAGGCAGTAAGCAGTAGGCAGTAGGCAGTAGGCAGTAGGCAGTAAGCAGTAAGCAGTAGGCAGTAGGCAGTAGGCAGTAAGCAGTAGGCAGTAGGCAGTAGGCAGTAAGCAGTAGGCAGTAGGCAGTAGGCAGTAAGCAGTAGGCAGTAGGCAGTAACCAGTAGGCAGTAGGCAGTAGGCAGTAAGCAGTAAGCAGTAGGCAGTAGGCAGTAGGCAGTAGGCAGTAGGCAGTAAGCAGTAAGCAGTAAGCAGTAGGCAGTAGGCAGTAGGCAGTAGGCAGTAGGCAGTAAGCAGTAGGCAGTAGGCAGTAAGCAGTAAGCAGTAGGCAGTAGGCAGTAAGCAGTAAGCAGTAGGCAGTAGGCAGTAGGCAGTAGGCAGTAAGCAGTAAGCAGTAGGCAGTAGGCAGTAGGCAGTAAGCAGTAAGCAGTAGGCAGTAGGCAGTAGGAAGTAAGCAGTAGGCAGTAGGCAGTAAGCAGTAGGCAGTAGGCTGTAAGCAGTAGGCAGTAGGCAGTAGGCAGTAAGCAGTAGACAGTAGGCAGTAAGCAGTAAGCAGTAGGCAGTAGGCAGTAGGCAGTAAGCAGTAGGCAGTAGGCAGTAAGCAGTAAGCAGTAGGCAGTAGGCAGTAAGCAGTAGGCAGTAGGCAGTAGGCAGTAAGCAGTAGGCAGTAGGCAGTAGGCAGTAGGCAGTAGGCAGTAAGCAGTAGGCAGTAGGCAGTAGGCAGTAGGCAGTAAGCAGTAAGCAGTAGGCAGTAGGCAGTAGGCAGTAGGCAGTAAGCAGTAAGCAGTAAGCAGTAGGCAGTAAGCAGTAAGCAGTAGGCAGTAAGCAGTAAGCAGTAAGCAGTAGGCAGTAGGCAGTAAGCAGTAAGCAGTAAGCAGTAGGCAGTAAGCAGTAAGCAGTAGGCAGTAGGCAGTAAGCAGTAAGCAGTAAGCAGTAAGCAGTAAGCAGTAAGCAGTAGGCAGTAGGCAGTAGGCAGTAGGCAGTAAGCAGTAAGCAGTAAGCAGTAGGCAGTAAGCAATAGGCAGTAGGCAGTAAGCAGTAAGCAGTAAGCAGTAGGCAGTAGGCAGTAGGCAGTAAGCAGTAAGCAGTAAGCAGTAAGCAGTAAGCAATAAGCAGTAGGCAGTAAGCAGTAAGCAGTAGGCAGTAGGCAGTAAGCAGTAGGCAGTAAGCAGTAAGCAGTAGGCAGTAGGCAGTAAGCAGTAGGCAGTAGGCAGTAGGCAGTAAGCAGTAAGCAGTAGGCAGTAGGCAGTAGGCAGTAAGCAGTAGGCAGTAGGCAGTAGGCAGTAGGCAGTAAGCAGTAAGCAGTAGGCAGTAGGCAGTAGGCAGTAGGCAGTAAGCAGTAAGCAGTAAGCAGTAGGCAGTAAGCAGTAAGCAGTAGGCAGTAAGCAGTAAGCAGTAAGCAGTAGGCAGTAGGCAGTAAGCAGTAAGCAGTAAGCAGTAGGCAGTAAGCAGTAAGCAGTAGGCAGTAGGCAGTAAGCAGTAAGCAGTAAGCAGTAGGCAGTAAGCAGTAAGCAGTAAGCAGTAGGCAGTAGGCAGTAGGCAGTAGGCAGTAAGCAGTAAGCAGTAAGCAGTAGGCAGTAAGCAATAGGCAGTAGGCAGTAAGCAGTAAGCAGTAGGCAGTAGGCAGTAAGCAGTAAGCAGTAAGCAGTAAGCAGTAAGCAATAAGCAGTAGGCAGTAAGCAGTAAGCAGTAGGCAGTAAGCAGTAGGCAGTAAGCAGTAGGCAGTAAGCAGTAGGCAGTAAGCAGTAAGCAGTAAGCAGTAAGCAGTAAGCAGTAAGCAGTAAGCAATAAGCAGTAGGCAGTAAGCAGTAAGCAGTAAGCAGTAGGCAGTAAGCAGTAAGCAGTAAGCAGTAAGCAATAAGCAGTAAGCAGTAGGCAGTAGGCAGTAAGCAGTAGGCAGTAGGCAGTAAGCAGTAAGCAGTAGGCAGTAAGCAGTAAGCAGTAAGCAGTAGGCAGTAAGCAGTAGGCAGTAGGCAGTAAGCAGTAGGCAGTAAGCATTATGCAGTAAGCAGGCATCGTGATGAGAAGGGCTTTCAGCACAAAGTAAAACTCTAGAAGAAGTCAGAGACCACAGATCCGTCCTATAAAGAGCTGGGAGAGCCTGCTTACATGCAGCATGAATGACAGGAGTTACTCCTGGCTCCCACAAACCAAACTGTTTGGGAACATGAAACATTGAGTTCCACCTGGAAACAGTTAGCCGGGAAAATTCTACCTGGGTGGACACCTGTAAACTAGGAAACTCCTACAGATTGTTAATGAACATGATATACAGCAGATGAAGGAAGCCATCCTGAAGACTGTTGGAGAGATTGTACTCTGATCCTGAGCATCAGATGGGGTTCTTTAGACAGCTCAAGAAATATTTACTGTATCCATGATTCCTGTGCATCCATTTGACTGTGTGTAATAAACTCCAGTAAGAATCTACTGGAGTTGCAATATCCGTGCAAACAACAGCAGTCTGTTTCATCAACAGCAGTCTGTTTCATCAACAGCAGTCTGTTTCATCAACAGCAGTCTGTTTCAACAACAGCAGTCTGTTTCATCAACAGCAGTCTGTTTCATCAACAGTAGTCTTACTGGCATTGTTTGTGATCATGATGAATTCAGTTATGTTTTCTTTATGAGTATATAAATGAGATTGTTTTCTATGCTGAATCATTATCAACTAAACCCTCACACACTCCTTTCCAAGGACTCCAGTGCCTATCTGTCTGTTGACCAGGGTTAGACTGGAACTTTTATATCGATGTTTTAATCCTTCACTAAATGCTTTATTCCATTTACTGGGCCTGATGTTGGACATGGAGCGTGTTATGCTGTCATCTCAATAACAATTGCATTTTCAACACTATCAAAAGAAAGTATACGCAAATCTTTTCTTTCCACTCTGTTTTTTCCTGTCCTGTTTAATTTGAGCATACTGGTACGTATTTGCTTTGTTTTGTTTGGGTAAATGCAGTCAATAAGAAGACAGAAAAAGAACCCTTCCTCGTCTTGTTTTCATGTCATTGACCAGTTGAGCCCCTACACCTCCTCCTTTTGAATATTTACCAACATGAAGTATTTTCTTCCGTGCGTGCGTAGCCGAAAAGCCCCTGCGGCCGCGGAACGTGAAGCTGACGTCAGTGGACAAGGGCCTGAGGGTGAGCTGGGAACCTCCCAACCAGCTGGACGGTCGCCCGGTGGACCGCTACACCATCAGCTACGGAAAGTCCATGAGGACACTGCGCTTCATCAAGGTGGACAAGGACAGACGCTCCGAGGTACTGGAGGATGTAGGTAAGACATTGAACAAAAGAGAGAGAGAGAGAGAGAAATAAAGTGGGACTGAAGGAGAGTGGGAGAGATAAAATGAGAGAAAGTGAGGGAGAGTAAGAAGGAATGTTAGGGGGTGAGCATGACAGGACTGGTGGTGGCAGAAAGAGATGGAGTGAGAGAAAGAGAAATGAGGGAGAGAAAAAGAGAGGGAGGGAGGGAGAGAGAGAGAGTGAGAGAAAGAGGAATGAGGGAGAGAAAAAGAGAGAGGGAGGGAGGGAGAGAGAGAGAGTGAGAGAAAGAGGAATGAGGGAGAGAAAATGAGAGAGGGAGTGAGGGAGTGAGAGAAAGAGGAATGAGGGAGAGAAAAAGAGAGAGGGAGGGAGGGAGGGAGAGAGAGAGAGAGTGAGAGAAAGGAATGAGGGAGAGAAAAAGAGAGACGGAGGGAGGGAGAGAGAGAGGGAGTGAGAGAAAGAGGAATGGGGGAGAGAAAAAGAGAGAGGGAGGGAGGGAGAGAGAGAGAGAGTGAGAGAAAGAGGAATCAGGGAGAGAAAAATAGAGAGGGAGGGAGGGAGAGAGAGAAAGAGAGAGGGATAAAGGGAGAGAAAGAGAGAGAGGGAGAGGAAGAGAGAGAGGGATAGAGGTAGAGAAAGAGAGAGAAGGAGAGAAAGAGAGAGAGTGAGGGAAAGAGGGATGAGGGAGAGAAAGAAAGAGAGAGGGATAAAGGGAGAGAAAGAGAGAGAGGGAGAGGAAGAGAGAGAGGGATAGAGGTAGAGAAAGAGAGAGAAGGAGAGAAAGAGAGAGAGTGAGGGAAAGAGGGATGAGGGAGAGAAAGAGAGAGAGGGAGGGAGAGAGAGAGAGGATTGGCCTAAACTACGGAGTGTGTTTCAGAGCCCGGAGTCCTGCACTTTCTGAAGATGAGTGCCGAGAACGAGGAGGGGATCAGCAAACCTGTCTACAGAGCAGAGACGCCAGGAGGTGAGGGGGGGGGGGCAGCCTGGGGACCGTTACATCTTCAACAGGAGGGGCCAGGGCTCTCAAACCAAAGCCTTCAGTGTGGCCGTGCCTCGTGGCACCAGTAAGCACATCTACTGTGTGTGTGTGTGTGTGCGTGCGTGTGTGTGTGTTCCACTGTTAACCAGAAGGTCAGAGATGCGTTTCAACACACATTGTTAATGTGCACTTTATACTAGCAGTGCTTTTAAACAGTCACAACATACCCCGACTAAAACATGGCAGCCCCAGACTGTAGTTATTGGAGGTTTTTAGGGCATTTAGGACCAAAACCCAACTGAAGGCCTGATGTTTTCCAACAGTATGAAAGCAGTTCACCCGCCCTTTGTCACATTTCCATTTTCCTCTGAGCTTGGAGCTTGGCATCACAGGGCTATACTTCATCAGCAGCCCAAGCCTGGGGCCAGTCCTTGTTTTCCACATCTAAACCTATCCCCAAACCCATGTGTTGTGGTCACTGACTCTGTGTCTGTCTGTCTGTCTGTCTGTCTGTCTGTGTGTGTGTGTGTGTGTGTGTGTGTGTGTGTGTGTGTGTGTGTGTGTGTGTGTGTGTGTGTGTGTGTGTGTGTGTGTGTGTGTGTGTGTGTGTGTGTGTGTGTGTGTGTGTGTGTGTGTGTGTGTGTAGAGGGACTGGGAGTGTATGAGATGATTTGCTTCTTGCAGATCAATCTGTTCCCACAACATGCTAGCAGCATTAGTCATCGTAAATAACACCACGTTGCTTCTTCATCATTAATGTGTTTGTACAGACCTCTGTTATAGCAACAGGTCCACAATATGAGATGGATGGAGAGAGAGAGAGAGAGAGAGAGAGAGAGAGAGAGAGAGAGAAAAGGAAGGGGAGGAGTAGAGAGGTGCAATGGTGGAGAAGGGAAGAGGGCGAGAGAGAGATGAAGAGAGAGGGGGAGGAGAGGTACAACCTGATTGAAATGTTAGAACAGTGACGTCATACTGCTTTCAGTACTAATAGTTGATTTGTTATGATAAAAAGAAGATACTGAAAACCACCTGTGTGTTTTTTCTTTTTACTTGTGTGAAGTCTGCAGTACTTACTTGTTCAATGTTGACCCTGTGGTTTACCTGTGTATGATTACCTGTTCCCCAGGTGGTGAATGGGTCAAACTGGACGGCTTTGCAGTGGTGGGCGGGGCACCTGTCAACGCATCCTCTCCAGGTAACATAGAACGTGACTCCAGTGTACTCAAACGAGTCTATATTTACACCAACGTGGATATTGTTCATGTGCATGTTAGTCTTGGAACTAGAAGTGAAATTATCCTTAGAAGTCCCATTACACAGGCAAATGTAAAATTGCAGCTGTCATCGCAAAGGTAAAAAGAGCTCCATTCTCTAATTTGATAATTAATCCTAATGTTATGACTCTGGTAGCCAGGGAAACATAGCCCAGTTCCCTCTCTTCTCCCTCTGCTCTGAGTCGATGGGGCGGGTCTATCTAACTGAACCACTGGTATGTCTGGCCTGGTCCGTAGCACCTCGGATCCCTTCCACAAAAGACAGAAGCTAATATCTGGCAGTCAGAGGGTTGTTGAGTTGTCTTTAGTCTTTTGGAACTCTTGTGAGGGTTTACTGTAATTTTTTATTGTTTATTTCCCTTTTTTTTTATTGTTTACTTCACTTGCTTTGGCAATGTAAACATATGTTTTCCATGCCAATAAAGCCCTTAAAATGAAATTGAAATTGAGAGAGAGAGGGTTAGGGGCGAGAGAGGAGGAAGAGAGAGGGTGAGGAGCGAGAGAGAAGGAGAGAGAGAGGGTGAGGGAGAGAGAGAGAGAGAGAGAGACAGGGTTAGGGGCAAGAGAGAGAGAGAGAGAGAGAGAGAGAGAGAGAGAGAGAGAGAGAGAGAGAGAGAGAGAGAGAGAGAGAGAGAGAGAGAGAGAGAGAGAGAGAGAGAGAGAGAGAGAGAGAGAGAGAGAGAGAGAGAGAGAGAGAGAGAGAGAGAGAGAGAGAGAGAGAATATGAAGAAGAAAAAACAAGAGAAATAGAAGAAAAGGCAGTTGATTGAAACCAAATGGAACACCTCAGTCTGCCCTCTGCAGGAGCTCCCTCTCTCTATATATCTCTCTCTCTCCTTCTCTCCTTCTCTCTCTCTCACACTCTCTCCTTCTCCTTCTCTCTCTCTCTTGCTTTTTCTCTCCTCCTCTCTCCTCTCCCTCTCTCTCTCTTGCTCTCCCCCTCTATCTCTCTCTCCCTCTCTCTCTCTTGCTCTCTCTCTCCCCCTCTCTCTCTTTCTCTCTCTCTGAATTTGAGTGATAAACAGAGAAAGAGAGAGGGAGAGAGGGAGCGAGCAGTCTCAAAGTAATTGAAGAATCCATAGACTCTTACCACTTCTGGGAAAATTGGAAAACACTAAACAAACACGAAGAGTTATCTATCTAACTACAGAACAAAATACAGACCCTCCAACCCAAAAAGGCCTGTGGTGTTGATAGTATCCTAAATTAAATGATCAAATCTGCTGACCACAAATTCCAATTGGCTATACTTAAACTCTTTAACATCATCCTTAGTTCTGGCATCTTCCCCAATATTTGGATCCAAGGAATGATCACCCCAATCCATACAAGTGGAGACAAATTTGACCCCAATAACTACCGTGGGATATGTGTCAACAGCAACCTTGGGGAAATTCTCCTCATTATCATTAACAGCAGGCTCGTACATTTCCTCAGCGAAAACAATGTACTGAGCAAATGTCAAATAGGCTTTTTGCCAAATGACTGTACGACAGACCACGTATTCACCCTGCACATCCTAATTGACAAACAAACAAACCGAAGCAAAGGCAAAGTCTTCTCATGCTTTGTTGATTTCCAAAAAGCTTTTGACTCAGTTAGGCACGAGGGTCTGCTCTACAAATTGATGGAAAGTGGTGCTGGTGGAAACATACCACATTATAAAATCCATGTACACAAACAACAAGTGTGTGGTTAGAATTGGCAAAAAAACAAACACTTCTTCCCACATGGTTGTGGGGTGAAACAGGGATGCAGCTTGAGCCACACCATCTTCAACATATATATTAGAACAGTCTGCAACACCCGGCCTCAGAATCTGAAGTCAAATGTCTACTGTTTGCTGATAATCTGGTGTTTCTGTCCCCAACCAAGAAGGGCCTACAGCTCTGTCAGACCTGGGCAAAGTGAAACACCAAATAATGCATGCAGAGCAGAATTATGCCGACACCCGCTAAATGTCAAAATCCAGAAAAGAGACATTAAATTCTACAACCACCTAAAAGGAAGTGATTCCCAAACCATCCATAACAAAGCCATCACCCACAGAGAGATTAACCTGGAGAAGAGTGCCCTAAGCAAGCTGGTCCTGGGGCTCTGTTCACAAACACAAACAGACCCCACAGAGCCCCAGGACAGCAACACAATTAGACCCAACCAAATCATGAGAAAACAAAAAGGTACAGTTGAAGTCGGAAGTTGACATACACTTAGGTTGGAGTCATTAAAACTTGATTTTCAACCACTCCACAAATTTCTTGTTAACAAACTATAGTTTTGGCAAGTCGCTTAGGACATCTACTTTGTGCATGACACAAGTAATTTTTCCAACAATTGTTTACAGACAGATTATTTAAATTATAATTCACTGTATCACAATTCCAGTGGGTCAGAAGTTTACATACACTATGTTAACTGTGCCTTTAAACACCTTGGAAAATTCCAAAAAATGATGTCATGGCTTTCGAAGCTTCTGAAAGGCTAATTGACATCATTTGAGTCAATTGGAGGTGTACCTGTGAATGTATTTCTAGGCCTACCTTCAAACTCAGTGCATCTTTGCTTGACATTATGGGAAAATCAAAAGAAATCAGCCAAGACCTCCACAAGTCTGGTTCATCCTTGGGAGCAATTTCCAAATGCCACGTTCATCTGTACAAAAAAACAGTACGCAAGTATAAACACCATGGGACCACGCAGCCGTCATACCGCTCAGTAAGGAGACGCATTCTGTCTCCTAGAGATGAACGTACTTTGGTGCGAAAAGTGCAAATCAATCCCAGAACAACAGTAAAGGACCTTCTGGAGATGCTGGACGAAACAGGTACAAAAGTATCTATATTCCACAGTATAACGAGTCCTATATCGACATAGCTTGAAAGGCCGCTCAGCAAGGAAGAAGCCACTGCTCCAAAACCGCCATAAAAAAAAGACAGACTACGGTTTGCATCTGCACATGGGGAAAAAGATTGTACTTTTTGGAGAAATGTCCTCTGGTCTGATGAAACGAAAATAGAACTGTTCGGCCATAATGACCATCGTTATGTTTGGAGGAAAAACTGTGAGACTTGCAAGCTGAAGAACACCATCCCAACCGTGAAGCACGGGGGTTGCAGCATCATGTTGTGGGGTTGCTTTGCTGCAGGAGGGTCTGGTGCACTTCACAAAATAGATGGCATCATGAGGTAGGAAAGTTATGTGGATATATTAAAGCAACATCTCAAGACATCAGTTATCAGGAAGTTAAAGCTTGGTCACAAATGGGTCTTCCAAATGGATAATGACCCCAATCATGCTTCCAAAGTTGTGGCAAAATGGCTTAAGGACAACAAAGTCAAGGTATTGGAGTGGCCATCAGAAAGCCCTGACCTCAATCCTATAGAAAATTTGCGGGCAGAACTGAAAAAGTGTGTGCGAGCAAGGAGGCCTACAAACCTGACTCGGTTACACCAGCTCTGTCAGGAGGAATGGGCCAAAATTCACCCAACTTATTGTGGGAAGCTTGTGGAAGGCTTCCCGGAACGTTTGACCCAAGTTAAACAATTTGAAGGCAATGCTACCAAATACTAATTGAGTGTATGTAAACATCTGACCCACTGGGAATGTGATGAAAGAAATAAAAGCTGAAATAAATCATTCTCTCTAATATTATTCTGACATTTCACATTCTTAAAATAAAGTGGTGATCCTAACTGACAGGAAGTTTTTACTAGGATTAAATGTCAGGAATTGTGAAAAACTGAATTTAAATGTATTTGGCTAAGGTGTATGAAAACCTTTGACTTCAACTGTAATTACTTGACACATTGGAAAGAATTTTTAAAAATACCAGCGCGAACTAGAATGCTATTTGGCCCTAAACAGAGAGTACACAGTGGCAGAATACCTGACCACTGTGATTGACCCAAACTTAAGGAAAGCTTTGACTCTGTACAGACTCCGTGAGCATAGCCTTGATATTGAGAAAGGCCGCCGTAGGCAGACCTGGCTCTCAAGCGAAGACAGGCTATATGCACACTGCCCACAAAATGAGGTGGAACTTCCTAAACTCCTGCCAAAAGTATGACAATATTAGAGACACATATTTCTTTCAGATTAGCCACGAAGAATTTGAAAACAAACCCAATTTTGATAAACTCCCATATCTATTCTCCCAAGATTTTCACCTGTTGCCACAAGAAAAGGGCAACCAGTGAAGTACAAACAACATTGTAAATACAACCCATATTTATGTTTATTTATTTTCCAATTTGTCCTTTAGCTATTTGCACATAATATGAGAGAGAGAGAGAGAGAGAGAAGGGGGGATTAGTTGTGGCAGGGCAGAGATAGATCAGCAAACCCTCTCACACACAGACTGCTTCTGTCCTGTCAGGAACTCTCGTCCTGTCGTCCTATCCTTCTTTACTTTCTTCTCTTCACTTATCCTCTTCTCATCTCTCCTTCACTGACCCAGCAGGTAATAACTCCTACATGTTCATTTCATAAGAGCGTAGTGACTAACCCTTTATGACCCTATCTTATGCCCACCTCTACTTTATCACTGTCTGACTGGATTGTATCAACCTCTGCTGCAAAGGCATTCATTCACTCTGAGGGAAAGAAGACCGCACAGCCTTTCATCTGACAATGATTATGGGAAAGAGGGATGAGAGATGGGGGGGAGGAGAGAAAGGAAAGGGAGGGACATGTTTTTCATTATGTTGTCAATGCTATCATTTGGCATGCCAGCGAAGCACGGGAGGGCTGGGGAAGAGAAGATGGATGGCGGAACTGTCTGGCTGTCTGTCTGAGATGACTGTCCAGGCTGGAGTCAGACAGATATCATGTGATAACATCAGGAAGTAGGAAACAGGAAGCAGCAGCAGATGACATGGGAAGATTGTGTGGTCCGTGGTCGCTGTCTGTGTCCACGTTGTGACATCTCCAATGGTTACAGCGTCTCAGATACTGTAACTTGTTGTGATTATTGGAGAATAATTCCTTTTGGGCAAAGTGGGACATATGGGGAGTTTCCCTGAGTACTCCACGGCATTTGAAACATTTCAAAGCATAATGATGAGATAGAAACTCATAGCAGTGATTGCAGCGATCTGCATGTGAACCTGAGATTCCTTATGGTCTTATCAGGGTCAGGTGAACCATACTGCACTTCAGCGATATTTTTCTCTCTCTTCCAGCTCGTCCATCTCCTACTCCAGACACCCGGCCCAGGCCTGACCCCCCTGTGAGGATTCATGTGATGACAGGAACAGAGACAGGAGTAGATGAGGCATTGCGCCCCTCAGGCCTAACCTCCCCCAGGGGGCAGCGGATCCGGAGACCCCCCCAGTCGTCCTCCGGCCCTCGTCAGCCAGAGAGGGCTAGGGCAGGGCCAGCCCTGCTTGACCAGAGGTCCCAACACCAACAACACCACACCCAGCCACAGGCAGACCAGAGAAACAGACACAACCTCAAACTAGGTAAGAGCACCTGGATCTCTCTCACACTGAGTTTTCGTATTGTTGTGTGATGAGGGAATTAGAAGGTAGGCCCTTAAATGGCAGGTAATCTAAAACTCAGCCTGAAGAAGAGTCCAGTAGTATAAACACGTTGCAGTTGTGCGTCTTGATGCTATATAAGGGTTAATCTGCTCCTACTTACAGCGTATGTATTCTTTGTAGATATTACCTGTTCATAGTTTACTAAAGTTTTCTTCATCGTACTGGTCGCCTACTTGTTGTCTTTCTTGTATATTGTTGTGTAAACAGTACAGTATGTACTGTGTGTGTTTTGTGCCCACCCATAGTGTGTTGTAGAGTTTAAACGCTGGCCTATGTCTCTCTGTTCGTAGCGTCTGAGTCCGTCTATGTGGTATCACTGCAGGCACAGAGAGCAACGGGGCGGAGCGCGCCAAGCAGCAGGGCCACCCTGACCAAAAAAGCTCCACCAGGTACACCTTATGACCATGTTATAAGTCTTTACAACATCCTTACAAGCCTTTATAACCACTCTTAATTAACTTCATCCAGCTGCAAGGAAATCCTCTTCAGACAACACTCAAGCTACTAATTATATTATTTTATTACATTATTATATTATGACACTATTACAATATTATTACATTATTGTATAATTACATTATCATATTATATTACATTATTATATTTTTTACATGATTATATTATAATAGTACATTATTATATTATTACATTATTACAATATTGTTACATTATATTATTACATGATCATATTATTATATTGTATTATTACTTGATTATATTATATTATTACATTATTATATTATTACATTATTATATGATTACATTAATATATTGTATTATAACATTATTACATTATTATATTGTATTATTACATGATTATATTATATGATTTATATTAGTACATTATATTATTATATTATTACATTATTATATTGTATTATAACATTATTACATGATCATATTATATTATTACATTATTATATTATTACATTATTATTTTATTACATTATTATATTATTACATTATTATATTGTTACATGATTATATTATTGTATGGTATTATAACATTATTATATTATTACATTATTATATTGTTACATTATTACATTATTATATTGTATTATAACATTATTACGTGATTATATTATTATATGGTATTATTGCATTATCATATTATTACATTATCATATTATTATATTGTATTATAACATTATTACATGATTATATTATTACATGATTATATTATTATATTGTATTATTACATTATTATAATATTACATTATTATATTGTATTATTACATTATTAGATTATTACATGATTAGATTAGATTATTTATATTATTACATGATTATATTGCTATATGCTGTTGTTACATTATTATAATACGACATTATTATATTGCTACATTATTATATTTAATTAATACATTATTATATTATTACAATTTTATATTGTATTGTATTATTACATTATTATCTTATATTATTACAACACTCAAACCACATGACACAACACACTTTTTAGAGTTTTACACCATTTCAACACCTCTCCTCATATAGCAATGTAAAAACAGACTACATTTCAGTAATGCACACGCTTAGAAAAAAGGGTTCCAATCAAATCAAATCAAATTGTATTAGTCACATGTGCCGAATACAACAGGTATTCTTACAGTGAAATGCTTACTTACGAGCCCCTAAACAACAGTGCAGTTTTAAAAAATATGGATAAGAATAAGTGATAAAAGTAACAAGTAATTAAAGAGCAGCAGTAACTAACAATACCGAGACTATATACAGGGAGGTACTGGTCAGATGAGGTAGTATGTACATGTAGGTAGAGTTATTAAAGTGACTATGCTTAGATGACAACAGAGAGTAGCAGAGGTGTAAAGAGGGGGAGAGTTGGGGGGGGGACAATGCAAATAGTCTGGGTAGCCATTTGACTAGATGTTCAGGAGCCTTTTGGTCCTAGACATGGCGCTCCGGTACTGCTTGCCACACTCTATGACAAGGGTGGCTGGAATCTTTGACAATTTTTAGGGCCTTCCTCTGACACGCCTGGTATAGAGGCCCTGGATGGCAGAAAGTTTGGCCCCAGTGATGTACTCGGCCGTTTGCACTACCCTCACAGTTGCCATACCAGGCAGTGATGCTCTCAATGGTGCAGCTGTAGAACCTTTTGAGGATCTGAGGACCCATGACAAATCTTTTCAGTCTCCTGAGGGGGAATAGGTTTTGTCATGCCCTCTTCACATCTGTCTTGGTGTGTTTGGACCATCTTAGTTTGTTGGTGATGTGGACAACCTGCTCCAATGCAGCCCTGTCGATGAGAATGGAGGCGTGCTCTGTCCACTTTTTCCTGTAGTCCACAATCATCTCCTTTGTCTTGATCAGGTTGACGGAGAGGTTGTTGTCCTGGCACCACACGGCCAGGTCTCTGACCTCTTCCCTTTAGGCTGTCTCGTCGTTGTCGGTGATCAGGCCTACAACTGTTGTGTCATCGGGCAACAAGGCCTAGCCTTGCAGTCATGAGTGAAGAGGGAGTACAGCAGGGGTTCTTCGTCTGTCCCCATATGAGAACCCTTTTTGGTTCCAGGTAGAACCTCTGTGGAAAGGGTTCTACATGGAACCTAAAAACTATTATTCAAAGGGTTCTCCTATGGGGACAGCCAAAGAACCCTTTTAGGTTCTAGATATAACCTTTTTTTCTAAGTATAGTAACTTATTGTCTAAGTACAGTAACTTATTTTCAGTTAATTGTGCTTAGACCTTCAGACCTCCAGACCATGTTGTGTGTTGTGTATCCCCATGCAGAGCCTGAGGAGCATGAGGCCAAAGACATCAGCGTGAGGGTCATGTCCCCTCAGTCTGTCCTCATCAGCTGGGTGGACCCGTCCATCGAGATGGAGAAGGTCCTCCCTGGGGACTCCAGGTGAGAGAGTGTGTGTGTTTTTGTGTGTCTGTGAGAAAGAGAGAGAGAGAGTGATAAGTCATATAGTCAATTTTCCCCTCTCCAGACACTACACAGTGAAGTACAGGGAGAAGGGTGAGTCTGCTCGATGGGAGTACAAGGAGACCAACCAGAGGAGGCTGCTGATAGATACCCTGTCAGCTGACAGGATGTACGAGTTTTCTGTCCGCATCTCCAAGAGAGACAACCATGGCAAGTGGAGCACATCTGTGTTCCAGAGGACCCCAGAATCGGGTAGGTTGTCTTACTTCCTGTCTGAAAAGAAAGGATAACCCCAAGTCTTCAATGTCATTTCCCATCTTTTAAAGTGGAAATCTACATTTCAAGCAATACAAAAGCGACTGTTTTGGTAAAGGGATTAGTGATGTGGCTGCGGAGATGTAACCACTCTCAGATTAACAGACAGACTATAGACTGACCATCCACGATATCAACATTATAGTTTGAACCACGTAATGAGGCTTTACAGTGTTTATTTACATTTACTTTGTTTACAAACATTGGAGTAAAACAAGGTTATATTTTGTTTTCTGATGTTGTATGACAGTTGAACTAAGCTCATGAGGCATTCATAAATTACATTCAAGAATCAATGAGTTTATATAAGATTGCCCCTTTAAGAGAGAAAATTGTATTTTATTGATTAAAGCTGCTATTTTCCTTTATTTACATTTTCAAAGAGTCACGTGAGTCATACAATGAAAGATTTAAGGGTAAATCATAGGTTTTGCCGTTGATTCATATTTAATACAGATTGTTCCATTCAATCCCTCCTTACCTTACTTAGACTGTAAACTGTCATGGTCAAAACATATAGATTCAATGGTTGTCAAGATGGGGAGAGGACTGGACCATAATAAAAAGATGCTCTGCTTTTTTGACACCACACTCCAAACAGCAAGTCATACAGGCTCTAGTTTTGTCTTATCTTGATTATTGACCAGGTTATTGACCAGCTGCAGCTGGCTCAGAACACATTTTGCTCTTCATTGTAATCAGAAGGCTGATATGAATACTATTCATGCCAGTCTCTCTTGGCTAAGAGTTGAGGAGAGACTGACTGCATCACTTCTTCTTTTTATAAGAAACATTCATGTGTTGGAAATCCCAAATTGTTTGCATAGTCAACTTACACACAGCTCTGACACACACACTTACCCCACCAGACATGCCACCACGGGTCTTTTCACAGTCCCCAGGTCCAGGACGAATTCAAGAAAGCGTATAGTATTATATAAAGCTCTTATTGCATGGAACTTCCTTCCATCTCATTTTGCTCAAATAAACAGCAAACCTGGTTTCAAAAAACAGATGAAGCAACACCTCACGGCACAACGCCTCTCCCCTATTTGACCTAGATAGAATATGTGTATGCATTGATATGTAGGCCTTTTCAAGGTATGTAGTTCTGTCCTTGAGCTGTTCTGGTCTATTGCTGTTCTGTATTATGTCATGTTGTCTGGATCCCAGGAAGAGTAGCTGCTGCATTTGGAACAGCCAATGGGGATCTAATAAAATACCTTCATGAAAACCTCTGCCAGTTTGTGATTTCCATCTCATTGCTTTATGTCATAATTCAGCACAGTTGGTGTATATCACTCCAATCCTCCCTTAACTAATCCTGTATCCTGGTGTCATACAGTTCTGTCATGAGTGTAACATTCATATTGTAGCATTCATACAGCCTAGCTGACTGCTGCTTGGAGCTCTAGTCTAAATTTCCTTAGAGGATCTCCGGGGTGTGTTCTCTGGAAATGTATAGCAAACTTTACATTCGTTTTTCCCTATTTGAAGCCTATTGGCAGGAACAGTGCTGTTACTGAACAAGTAGCCACTTCTCCTTCTTCTCTTCTCCTAGCTTCTGTCTTCTCTCTCGGTACGCATTCCTTCTCATCCCTTTTGTCCTCTGTGCTGCTCAGCTCCCTCCGGTCCTCCAGAGAACTTTCACGTGAAGGCGCTGAGAGGGAAGGGAACCGCCGTCACGGCGACCTGGGACCCTCCTGAGGAACCCAACGGGAGGATACGTGGTCAGAGCATGACACTCCTCTCTGATCCTTCAGTAGATGATTTCATTGTACAGATGTAGGATCTCCATTTCACCAGTTTCTCACAGCTGGAAAATAATCCTGCAGCAAAAGGAAATGTGAATTATTGTGTGGATTATAACTAATGGACATTGTTGAAGTGGTTGATACATTTTTTGTTATAGCAAATCAGGTGTGGAAATTACAAACTTTAAAATGTTTAATACGCTACAACTTGGCATTTCCTGCTGTGTACATCTGTATCTCTCGTCAAATATGTGTTGACAAATAAACAGTCAAACAGTCAACTAATTGATCAATATGAATCCATCAGTTATTCAATTGATCAATCAAAGCCCCACCTAAATACTTAATCAATCCATCAATTCTAAACCACATTATACATCAATTTATTGATTCAGTTTTATTAAACACATACATTGTTGGTGCTATGTAATGATCCTGGTACTCCTCCCCTCAGAGTACATCATGTCCTACGCTCCTGCCATGAAACCCTTTGGGATGAAGTCAGTGACATACCGCGGCAGCATCACCTCAGCCATCGTAGACGGCCTCCAGCCTGGGGACCGTTACATCTTCAAGATCAGGGCCACCAACAGGAGGGGCCAGGGCCCTCAAACCAAAGCCTTCAGTGTGGCCGTGCCTCGTGGCACCAGTAAGCACATCTACTGTGTGTGTGTGTGTGTGTGTGTGTGTGTGTGTGTGTGTGTGTGTGTGTGTGTGTGTGTGTGTGTGTGTGTGTGTGAGTGCATTTCCGCATGTGTGTGTGTTGATAGTTGCATTTCTAATGTCCTAATGGTTTGTACACTTAACTAATACTCCATCTTACTTGTCAGCCAACAGCGCTGCCTCCCCACCAACTCATCACTCCAAGGGCCAAGGAGGCCGTAGAACCAGCCACACACCTTCTCGGACCACCGAACAGGACAGTTACCATGACGATGACACCGACCTCCAATTAGATGCTGTGACCGAACAGCTGACCACACCCACCCAGACCACATCCTCCGCCACCAGACGGACACGCCCACTCACCCAGACACGCTCCTATCACAGCATCTTCTCAGATGTGAGGGGCACGGTCAGGAAGGGGGCGACCAATCAGCAACTAGGAGGCGGTACTTCTTCAGCCAGAGATAAGGGGAGAGAGACAGAAATAGAGGATGAACAGCAGGAGGAGTACAAAACAACAGAACCCAATCCAGAAGAACAGAAGAAGGTGATGCTCACCAACGAGGCTCTGGAGGAGAAGAAAGAAGCATTGACTCAGAACAACGGTGTTCCTTCTGAACCTGAGGAGGAGGACAGGAGCCATGGCAGAGGGAGAGGGAAAGATCCAGATGTAGATGAGACCTCAAGCCCCAGCCTCAAAACAGAGGTTCCCTCATCAGAGGGCTCCTCATCATCGTCCAAACCCTCCTACCCTCTCCGCAAACCTCTCTCCGGTAGACGCATCAACTCTGGTCGACGGCAATTCTCCCGGACATCAGGCTTAGGGTCAGTGTTCCAGCCGAAGACACAGGATGCAGAAATGGACAGTGCCTCCTCCTCCTCCTCTTTGTCCTCCAGCCCATCCCACAGCCAGGAGTCAGCAGCCATCAGGAAAGACGATGCGGTCACCAACTACGCCGAGGGTAAAAACACCTATGACCAGCCCAGTGTCACAGAAACCAAACCCTCCCCCTCCACCCCAGAGCAGGCCATCTCAGAGCCCGAGGCCGAGGCACCTTCTGTGGGTAGGGGTCCTGCTCTGCCAGGTCGTGGATATGGTTATGGCAGGAGGAAACCCGGGATCCTGTCTCGAGGGAATCCAAATGGCCGAGTTCTGACTGGACTCCGCAAACCTGGGTCAGCCTCAACATCGACCGGAGGCAAGATTCCTGAAACGTCACACACTCACGGCTCACATACTCCTAACGCGCAGGACTCAACACACCACCAGGAGAAAAATGACCACAACGACTACAAAAACACAGAGACAAAGGCCACAAAAGAAGAAGAACCCACTTCCGATTCCCAGACCATATCCTCTACACATCCCTCAGAGGAGGACGCAAGAGAGGACGGGACGGAGGAGAGAGGGAGAGAGAACAGGAGAGAGGAGGAAGGGAGGGGAGACAGGAGAGAGGAGAGAGGGAGAGAGGACAGGAGAGAGGAGAGAGTGAGGGGAGCCAGGAGAGAGGAGGGAGGGAGGGGAGACAGGAGAGAGGAGGGATGGAGGGGAGGCAGGAGAGAGGAGACAGGGACGGGGGACAGGAGAGAGGAGGTTGAGAGGGGAGACAGGAGAGAGGAGGGAGGGAGGGGAGACAGGACAGAGGAGGAAGGGAGGGGAGTCAGGAGAGAGGAGGAAGGGAGGGGAGACAGGAGAGAGGAGGGAGGGAGGGGAGACAGGAGAGAGGAGGGAGGGAGGGGAGACAGGAGAGTGGAGGGAGGGAGGGGAGACAGGAGAGAGGAGGAAGGGAGGGGAGAGAGGAGAGAGGAGGGAGGGAGGGGAGACAGGAGAGAGGAGAGTGAGAGGGGAGACAGGAGAGAGGAGGGTGAGAGGGGAGACAGGAGAGAGGAGAGTGAGAGGGGAGACAGGAGAGAGGAGGGTGAGAGGGGAGACAGGAGAGAGGAGGAAGGGAGGGGAGACAGGAGAGAGGAGGGTGAGAGGGGAGACAGGAGAGAGGAGGAAGGGAGGGGAGACAGGAGAGAGGAGGGTGAGAGGGGAGACAGGAAAGAGGAGGAAGAGAGGGGAGACAGGAGAGAGGAGGGAGGGAGGGGAGACAGGAGAGAGGAGGAAGGGAGGGGAGACAGGAGAGAGGAGGGTGAGAGGGGAGACAGGAAAGAGGAGAGAGCGAGGGGGGAGAACAACTACAACACCCCAGCTCCCCCTCCCTCCAGGATGAACCCCTTCGGGAACCGTCACCAGAGCAGGTTTGGAACAGGGACGGGGAGCAGTAGCAGGGCCTCCTCCCCCCGGGCGGACGGGAGGGTTCCCTGGAGCAGGACTACCTCCTCGTCCTCCGTTGGGGCAGGGAGACCCCTCCTTAGAGGAACCCCCTCCAGGACAGTTGCATTAGGGGCAGCAGGAGCTACGGGGGCAGCAGGAGCCTCAGGGGAATCGAGGACCTCAGCATTGCAGGAGACCAGTGAAGATGCTAAAACCTCCTCCACCCTCTACCCATTAAAGAACGGGGAGAGGGCGGGGTCACCTAAACCCTCTCTGCCCAACAGGAATGCAGTTCTAGGTGGATCTAGGAATCCCATCACCTCCTCTTCCTCCTCCAACCCCTCCTCTAGTGGTCGTAGAGACTCCAGTGAGCCAGTCCACAGAGGAAGCAGCATCAGGGAGGACAGCAGTAATGACCATGAGGAGGACTATCTCTACGAGGGGAGTAAGGAGATCTATGAGAAAGTCACAGACCCAACCCCTGTCCCCAAAACTACTACCACCACTACCACCACTACCACTACCTCAGCCCCCAGTACCCCCCGCAGGGTGGCCCAGAGTGGGGATAACGAGAATGTGGACCCCAAGCTTGGTAGAACCAGACCCGGTTTGATCCCCAGTTCTACATTCCCCCGACGTCCCATTTTAGGTCCCAACGGGAGGGTGAGATCCCCCCTACTCACAAACAGGCAGACGGCTTCTAGGTTCCCCTTTAGAGCACAACCAGCACAGAGCACACAGTTAGATTCCTCTAACCCAGACACATCCCCTTCCTCTTCTTCCTCTTCCTCCTCTAGTCTGGCACAGCCAGACCACAGGGTTAACGGGGGCACTAGTGTTAGCACTGGAGGCTCCCCCCCTTCCCTCTCTCTCCCCTCCCTCAGACAGACCTCCTCTAGTGAGGGATCCCAGGGGTCTCAGGACTCCTCCTCCTCCTCATCCAGAGACTCTTTGGGGGGGCAGGGGATAAGGATGCGCTACCCCAGTCGGTCAGACCCCTTCCTCAGGGGTAAAACCCCCAGTGGAGGCCTCAAGCCTGGCTACGGAAACGGTAATGGTAAAAATGGCCGCCCCAATCTCACAGTGACCAGTGACAAAGAGTCCAGCACACCTAATGACAACACAAAACCTAATGGACGAAGGTACATCACTGGGCCTGATGGAGCCAAATGGGTATGTGTGTCTGTGTCTCAATTCCAAAGTTACAAGGGGATTGAAAGGAGACATTTTTATTGTTGACTTTTCACCTGCAATGATAACCATTATGCAGACTTTCCTTAATGTAATGTTCCCTATGACAGTATGAGTCTTGTCTTCAACACTGTGGTGTGTATGTGTTGTTTTCTTCAGGTGGTGGACTTGGATGAGGGGGTCCTGATGAACGAGAATGGCATGGTTCTCCAGGACTCTCAGGGCCGACCCAGGAGGGTGGTGCTGGGAGAGGATGGACGCACCATCTTTGGTGAGATACTGTATACTGATACCTTCTCTTATTGAACACCGTTTCTATGAGTATTGCAGGTCTACTTTCCTAAGAGCTTTGTAAATGTGTTGGTATGTCAAGACTTCTCATTCCCCTTATTTATTACGGAGAAAGGGATATATCACACTTACAGCACAAAATCTAACTGTTTTGTTTCTCAAATGGTTTTCACACAGATAGATCATTGATTGTTTGTTCTCCCCTACTAGACCACCAGGGCAGCCCATTGGTGAACCAGGAGGGTCAGGCTCTGTTCGGTCATGGTCGGGAGAGCCAACCATTGGTCAACCCCAAAGACAAGTTCCTGACCGTGGGTGGCAAACCCGTCATTGGCCTGGACCGGCCTAAACCCAGGACCACAACCACAACCACAACCACAACCACAACCACAACCACAACCAGACCTCCTACTACGACCACACCTGAACCAACCACACTCCCAACCACCACTGAAATGACCACAGAGGAGACCACGACCATGCTGGTGTTCCCATCTTGTCCTCCAGGAACATTTTTAATCAGGGATGAGAATGGATTCCCAATGCTGGATGCGGATGGTGTCCTGGACTGTTATCCTGAAGGTGAGTCTGACTAATGCTGACTAACGCTTCTGAATGTATTGTCAGATTACTAGTAGTATCATAATAATAATAGTAGTAGTAGTAGTAGTAGTAGTAGTAGTAGTAGTAGTAGTAGTAGTAGTAATAGTAGTAGTAGTAGTAGTAGTAGTAGCAATAGTAGTACTAGAAGTGGTAGTAGAAGTAGTAGTAATAGTAGTAGTAGTAGTAGTAGTAGTAGTAATAGTAGTAGTAGTAGTAGTAGTAGTAGCAATAGTAGTACTAGAAGTGGTAGTAGAAGTAGTAGTAATAGTAGTTGTAGTAGTAGTAGTAGCAGCAGCTACTACTAGGAGTAGTAGTAGTAGAAGTAACTATTAGCAGTAGTAGTAATAGTAGCAGCTAGTAGTAGTAGTCGTAGTAGTAGTAGTAGTAGTAGTAGCAGCTACAAGTAGTAATGGTAGTAATAATAGTAGCAGCTACTAGTAGAAGTGGTAGTAGTAGTAGCAGCTACAAGTAGTAGTGGTAGTAATAGTAGTAGCAGCTACTAGTAGTAGTAGTAGCAGCAACTAGTAGTAGTAGTAGCAGCTACAAGTGGTAGTAATAGTAGTAGCAGCTACTATTAGTAGTAGTAGTAGTAGTAGTAGTAGTAGCTAGTAGTAGTAGTAGTAGTAGTAGTAGTAGTAGTAGCAGCTAGTAGTAGTAGCAGTAGTAGTAGTAGTAGTAGTAGTAGTAGCAGTAGTAGTAGTAGTAGTAGTAGTGGTAGTAGTAGTAGTAGCAGTAGTAGCAGCTACTACTAGTAGTAGTAGTAGTAGTAGTAGCTACTAGTAGTAGTGGTAGTAGTGGTAGTAGCAGCTACTGGTAGTAGTAGTAGTAGTTGCAGCTACTACTAGTAGTAGTAGTAGTAGTAGTAGCTACTAGTAGTAGTGGTAGTAGTAGTAGTAGCAGCAGCTACTAGTAGTAGTAGTAGTAGTAGCAGCTACTAGAAGAAGTGGTAGTAGTAGTAGCAGCTACAAGTAGTAGTGGTAGTAATAGTAGTAGCAGCTACTAGTAGTAGTAGTAGCAGCAACTAGTAGTAGTAGTAGCAGCTACAAGTGGTAGTAATAGTAGTAGCAGCTACTAGTAGTAGTAGTAGTAGTAGTAGTAGTAGCTAGTAGTAGTAGTAGTAGTAGTAGTAGTAGTAGTAGCAGCTAGTAGTAGTAGCAGTAGTAGTAGTAGTAGTAGTAGTAGCAGTAGTAGTAGTAGTAGTAGTGGTAGTAGTAGTAGTAGCAGTAGTAGCAGCTACTACTAGTAGTAGTAGTAGTAGTAGCTACTAGTAGTAGTGGTAGTAGTAGTAGTAGCAGCTACTAGTAGTAGTAGTAGTAGTTGCAGCTACTAGTAGTAGTAGCAGCTAGTAGTAGTAGTAGTCGCAGTAGTAGTAGTAGTAGTAGCAGCTATTAGTAGTAGTAGTAGTAGCAGCTACTAGTAGTAGCAGCTAGTAGTAGTAGTAGTCGCAGTAGTAGTAGTAGTAGTAGTAGCAGCTACTAGTAGTAGTGGTAGTAGTAGTAGTAGCAGCTACTAGTAGTAGTAGTAGTAGTTGCAGCTACTAGTAGTAGTAGCAGCTAGTAGTAGTAGTCGCAGTAGTAGTAGCAGCAGCAGCATAGTAGTAGTAGTAGTAGTAGCAGCTATTAGTAGTAGTAGTAGTAGCAGCTATTACTAGTAGCAGCTAGTAGTATTAGCAGTAGTCATGGTAGTAGTAGTAGTAGTAGCTACTAGTAGTAGTAGTAGCTACTAGTAGTAGTGGTAGTAGTAGTAGTAGCAGCTACTAGTAGTAGTAGTAGTAGTTGCAGCTACTAGTAGTAGTAGCAGCTAGTAGTAGTAGTCGCAGTAGTAGTAGCAGCAGCAGCGTAGTAGTAGTAGTACTAGTAGCTATTAGTAGTAGTTGTAGTAGCAGCTACTAGTAGTAGTAGTAGTAGTAGTCATGGTAGTAGTAGTAGTAGTAGTAGTAGCAGCTACTAGTAGTAGTGGTAGTAGTAGTAGTAGCAGCTACTAGTAGTAGTAGCAGCTAGTAGTAGTAGTAGTCGCAGTAGTAGTAGCAGCAGCAGCGTAGTAGTAGTAGTACTAGTAGCTATTAGTAGTAGTTGTAGTAGCAGCTACTAGTAGTAGTAGTAGTAGTAGTCATGTTAGTAGTAGTAGTAGTAGTAGTAGCAGCTACTAGTAGTAGTGGTAGTAGTAGTAGTAGCAGCTACTAGTAGTAGTAGTAGTAGTAGCAGCTACTAGTAGTAGTAGTAGTAGTAGTAGTCATGGTAGTAGTAGTAGTAGCTGCTAGTACTACTAGTAGTAGTAGTAGCAGCTACACGTAGTAGTAATAGTAGTAGCAGATACTAGTAGTAGTGGTAGTAGTAATAGTAGTAGCTGCTACTACTAGTAGTAGTAGTAGTAGTAGTAGCACCTACTACGAGTAGTAATAGTAGTAGTAGCAGCTACTAGTAGTAGTGGTATTTCTAATAGTAGTAACAGCTACTAGTACTAGTAGTAATAGTAGTAGTTGTAGCAGCTACTAGTAGTAGTAGTAGTAATGGCAGTAGCAGCTACTACTAGTAGTAGTAGAAGTGGTAGTAGCAGCTACTAGTAGTAATAGTAGTACTAGAAGTGGTAGTAATAGTAGTAGTTGTAGTAGTAGCAGCTAGTAGTAGTAGTAGTAGGTTAGGTTGTTAGGTTGTTGTTGTAGTAGTAGTCGCTACTAGTAATAGTAGTAGTAATAGCAGCTACTAGTAATAGTAGTAGTAGCAGTAGTAGTAGTAGTAGCAGTATTAGCAGCTAGTAGTAGTAGTAGTAGTAGTAGTAGTAGTAGCAGCAGCTACTAGTAACAGTAGTGGTAGCAGCAGCTACTAGTAGTAGTAGTAGTAGTTGCAGCTACTAGTAGGAGTAGCAGCTAGTAGTAGTAGTAGTCGCAGTAGTAGTAGCAGCAGCAGCGTAGTAGTAGTAGTAGTACTAGTAGCTATTAGTAGTAGTTGTAGTAGCAGCTACTAGTAGTAGTAGTAGTAGTAGTCATGGTAGTAGTAGTAGTAGTAGCTGCTAGTACTACTAGTAGTAGTAGTAGCAGCTACACGTAGTAGTAATAGCAGTAGCAGCTACTACTAGTAGTAGTAGAAGTAGTAGTAGCAGCTACTAGTAGTAATAGTAGTACTAGAAGTGGTAGTAATAGTAGTAGTTGTAGTAGCAGCAGCTAGTAGTAGTAGTAGGTTAGGTTGTTAGGTTGTTGTTGTAGTAGTAGTTGCTACTAGTAATAGTAGTAGTAATAGCAGCTACTAGTAATAGTAGTAGTAGCAGTAGTAGTAGTAGTAGCAGTATTAGCAGCTACTAGTAGTAGTAGTAGCAGCTACAATAGTAGTAGTAGTGGTAGTAGTAATAGTAGTTGTAGTAGTAGTAGTATTAGTAACAGTAGTGGTAGCAGCAGCTACTAGTAGTAGTATTAGTCCTAGTAGCTACCAGTAGTAGTAGTAGTAGTAGTAGCAGCTACTAGTAATAGTAGTAGTAGCAGCAGCTACTAGTAGAAGTAGTAGTAGCAGCTACTAGTAATAGTGGTAGTAGCAGCAGCTACTAGTAGTAGTAGTAGCAGCTACAATAGTAGTAGTAGTGGTAGTAGTAATAGTAGTTGTAGTAGTAGTAGTATTAGTAGCAGCAGCTACCAGTAGTAGTAGTAGTAGTAGTAGCAGCTACTAGTAATAGTGGTAGTAGCAGCAGCGACTAGTAGTAGTAGTAGTAGTAGTAGTATTAGTAGTAGCAGCTACTAGTAGTAGTAGTAGTGGTAGTAGTAATAGTAGTTGTAGTAGTAGTAGTATTAGTAGCAGCAGCTACCAGTAGTAGTAGTAGTAGTAGTGGCTACTAGTAGTAGTAGTAGTTGTTGTAGTAGTAGTAGCAGTAGTTGTAGTAGCAGTGGTAGTTGTAGTTGTAGCAGTAGTAGTAGTAGTTGTAGTAGTAGTAGTAGTAGTAGCAGTAGTAGCAGTTGTAGTAGTAGCAGCTACTAGTTGTAGTAGTAGTAGTTGTTGTAGTAGGAGTAGCAGTAGTTGTAGTAGTACTAGCAGTGGTAGTTGTAGTTGTAGTAGTAGTAGTAGTTGTAGTAGTAGTTGTTGTAGTAGTAGCAGTGGTAGTTGTAGCAGTAGTAGTGGTGGTAGTAGTAGTAGCAGTAGTTGTAGTAGCAGTGGTAGTTGTAGTTGTAGCAGTAGTAGTAGTAGTTGTAGTAGTAGTAGTAGTAGTAGTAGCAGTAGTAGCAGTTGTAGTAGTAGCAGCTACTAGTTGTAGTAGTAGTAGTTGTTGTAGTAGGAGTAGCAGTAGTTGAAGTAGTACTAGCAGTGGTAGTTGTAGTAGTTGTAGTAGTAGTAGTAGTAGTAGTTGTAGTAGTAGTAGCAGTGGTAGTTGTAGCAGTAGTAGTGGTGGTAGTAGTAGCAGTGGTAGTTGTAGTTGTAGTAGTAGTAGTAGTTGTAGTAGTAGTAGTTGTAGTAGTAGTAGCAGTGGTAGTTGTAGCAGTAGTAGTGGTGGTAGTAGTAGTAGCAGTAGTAGCAGTTGTAGTAGTAGTAGTAGTAGTAGTATCAGTAGTTGTAGTAGTAGTAGCAATGGTAGTTGTAGTTATAGTGGTAGTAGTAGTAGTTGTAGTAGTAGTAGTTGTAGTAGTAGTAGCAGTGGTAGTTGTAGCAGTAGTAGTGGTGGTAGTAGTAGTAGCAGTAGTAGCAGTTGTAGTAGTAGTAGTAGTAGTAGTATCAGTAGTTGTAGTAGTAGTAGCAACGGTAGTTGTAGTTATAGTGGTAGTAGTAGTAGTTGTAGTAGTAGTAGTTGTAGTAGTAGTGGCAGTGGTAGTTGTAGTTGTAGCTGTAGTAGTAGTAGTAATAGAAGAAGAAGAACAGTATAAAATTAATCTAACTAGTTTAGTTGAAGTCTGGATAATAAGAGTGTTTGCCAAATGCCAAATATGTAATGCCCTCTCACTTTATCGTACCCTAACAATATTCCACAGTATCTGATAGGGCCAGTTTCCCGGACCCTGATTAAACCTATTTCTGGGCTGAAAAGCACTTTCAATGG
Organism: Oncorhynchus mykiss; assembly: GCF_057628025.1. Taxonomy (NCBI): domain Eukaryota; kingdom Metazoa; phylum Chordata; class Actinopteri; order Salmoniformes; family Salmonidae; genus Oncorhynchus; species Oncorhynchus mykiss. The sequence goes on along the minus strand of NC_143025.1, from coordinate 76,589,484 downwards.
AGATTGAGTGGAGAAACTGACCCATGTTGTCTGTAACGGCCTATTCATGCTAAAGCAGTGGATCAGAAGGGATTCTGACATCAGTTAGTCTGTGAGCTGTTATTGTTTACCCATCTCCATAACATGCGGACTATTTGTACATCCTGTCTGTGGCCAGAGAGCCCTGCAAGATCTAGCCAGGCACAATCGAGAGATTTGTCTTCAGAGAACACTGGAACCGTAATCATTCAAATACTTTGATCATTTTCCCTAGCCTGCCTGAAGTTGGCAGGGTTTGCAGTTTTGGTTCTATTTTATTGGTGCCAATAAGCCAGGTAAACTCAGACAAGCACCAGTAAGGTATTTTAAATGATTTAGAATAGTATTTGAACCCAGGGCCAGCCACATCCATTGGGGCTGGGTTAAACCCCTACCAAACCTACTCCCTGAGCTCAGCTGTCTCACTACAAGACACACAATCAACACACACTAACACACATTTTTCTGGCTAAGTGTTCCATAGGGATGACACAAAGTTCACATTCTGACAAATACATCTTATAGGGCTCTAGTAGGGGAAATTGTAACAAACACACACTCAAAGACAGACAGCCATAAGTAATATGCTTTGCAATGTAAGTCTCCTCTTTGAAAGTATAATGGAATAACTATGCCCAGTTGTGTTGAGTTTACGATAAGACATTTGAGATGACTAAGAACAAATAAAGAAGGAAATACTTATTTGTTAACTCAAAACAGTGCACCACTTTTTTCCACCGTTTACTTTCAGCTTTTCACTGTATCTTGAATACAGAGGGAGTGTTACAGCGTGTGTATAGGTGCATATGGCTGTGCCTTTTCTGTGTGTGCACAGATGTAGGATCTTAATTTGATCACTCTTTTGTTGCTGAGGATTTTCCTTCACAGCTGCAAGTTGTAGTGTATTTAAGTTTTAAAAAGGCTTTTAAAGTTTGTAATTCCCACTTTGACATTTCATACTTCATTTGCCATAACAAAAAATGTATGAACCCCTACAAAAATGTCAATAAATTATAATCCACATCATAATTCACATTTCCTGTTGCTGCAGGATTATTTTCCTGCTGTAGCAAACTGGCTCAAATTAAGATCCTGTATGCGTGTGTATGTACAGTATGTGTGTGTGTGTATAGTGTGGTTTGTGGTCATGCTATAGCCTGTCACGCTTTTCCTACAGAGGAATCCTCAGGAATGGAAATGGACTCCATGGGTACGGTTGCCATGGTGCCTTATCCTTTAGCTATTGAGCAGGCCACTGGGCTGGGTCTGCCTTGTTTCAATGTTTATCTATCAGTTCATCTGTTTGTTTACTTTCTTCTCTAGTTCATGTTTTCTTGCCTGTGGTCTTTGCTTTTTTGCTGCGCTCAGTTGTGTGTTTGTTTGGTTTGGGGTTGGGGCTCCTTCCATCGTCGGCTGTGTCTCTGATGTTTTATCTGGCCAACTCAACTCAACTATACAGTGCCTGTGGACTGCATTTCTAACCCAGAGAGAATGAATGCCCTGGCATGCTCTACTGCACTGTTCTTCTCTGATATTGCTGCGTGTGATGACTGTTATATCATGTCATGTTATGTTATGTCATGTTATGGTAATGCATGGTCACTGGTTTTAGTGAATGGGGCAACTGTGATGATGTTATGTTTGGTGAGCATTATGATGTTATAGTTTAAGCACAATAAGAAAACAATTGCTCGTATGCACCTAGTCCTATTAGCTTGCTATAGAATAGTCGTGTGGGACAAATTGCATTGGCTCAAGGCTGTGTTTAAGGCACATGATGATGTCATGCAGAGGTCCGTTGGCACTCCACAGGCCAGACCTACTGGTGCTGCTGAAGTAACTAATTGATTTCACTGACCTCACTGACTTAATCCTTACACATTTGTTAGGCTTATACACTGATGAAGACAGCTTGTCTGTCGAAACGTTGGATATTAGATTATTCAATTATTGCATCTGAGCTCCTAGAGTGTGCGGCTCTCCTTTTATTTTTCAAAGAACCATGAACATAGAGTAATCTACTGCGAAACGAGCATCATGTACAATATCTGGTACCCCAGGAATGGAAAAAATAATGGAAGAAGTTGTCTTTTGAAAGGAAAACCGTCTGGGTCATTTCCAATGAGATCACACTGTAGTGAGGTGCGTACTGGCGGCAGAGAAGTCAGGCGCAGGAGAGTTGTGACACACACTCATTTCCAATGAGATCACACTGTAGTGAGGTGCATACTGGCGGCAGAGAAGTCAGGCGCAGGAGAGCGAAAACTGATTTACAACGGTGTCCTTTAATATCCATAAACCACCGTCAACAGAACAATACAATAAAAGGGTCAAACAAAACCCGGTAAATACCAGCATACCGTGCATAAGCACTACAAGAAACAATTACCGACAAGGACATGGGGGGAACAGAGGGTTAAATACACAACATGTAATTGATGGAATTGGAACCAGGTGTGATGGAAGACAAGACAAAACCAATGAAAAATGAAAAGTGGAACAGCGATGGCTAGAAGGTCGATGACTTCTACCACCGAACGCCGCCCGAACAAGGAGAGGAACCAACTTTGGCAGAAGTTGTGACACACACTCATTTCCAATGAGATCACACTAATTTCCAATGAGATCACACTAATTTCCAGTGAGATCACACTCATTTCCAATGAGATCACACTCATTTCCAGTGAGATCACACTAATTTCCAGTGAGATCACACCCATTTCCAGTGAGATCACACTTATTTCCAATGAGATCACATTAATTTCCAGTGAGATCACACTCATTTCCAATTAGATCACACTCATTTCCAATGAGATCGCATTCATTTCCAGTGAGATCACACTCATTTCCAGTGAGATCACACTCATTTCCAATGAGATCACATTAATTTCCAGTGAGATCACACTCATTTCCAGTGAGATCACACTCATTTCCAATGAGATCACACTCATTTCCAATGAGATCACACTCATTTCCAGTGAGATCACACTCATTTCCAATGAGATCACACTCATTTCCAATGAGATCACATTCATTTCCAATGAGATCACATTCATTTCCAATGAGATCATACTCATTTCCAGTGAGATCACACTCCTTTGCAGCGCTATTACATGATTATTACATGGCAATTACACAGGTTTAGTCCTATGTAGCAAAATATTACACCCATTTAGATTGGATTCAATGGTATATGTATCTAGTCTGCGATGTTCATGCGTTAACTTGCTGTTTGTTTGCCTTGTTTTCTAGATGAGATGTTGTGGCAAACCACCCTGCCCCCCACCCTGCCCCCTACCACCACCACCCCAGACCCCCCCACCCCTGAACCAGAGAGCAGGCCCTTCAACAACAGCCCTTCCAATGAGTTCGACCTCACCGGGAAGAAACGTTTCACAGGTAGGCTACGGTACTATGGAGAAAAGTCACGTAATAGCCTCTGGCCAGGTGTATTTATTTGAATGATAGGTATGATGTGCAATGAATAGATTGTTTTTTAAGGTTCAAATGTCAAATCCTTAAAACATTTTTTTTTAAATTAAGGTTAGGGAAAAGTGCAGTGAATAGTGTCACTTTCTAGAATGTCAATATACATTAATGTATTTATGGTTGTTTGTATTTTTGTCTTTTAGTCATTATATGTGTTATTATTTTTACCGTCGAGGACCACGTTGGAAACAAGCGTTTTAATTATTACTTTTAAGTTATATCATCTGGGTCCACATTGTACATTTTGTTGTATATGTCTGTTACCCCAAAAAGGAGCCACTTACAGTAGCGAGTGCATACGTTTTTGTACTGGACCCCGTAGGAATTGAACCCTAAACACAATGATCACACAGAACCTGAAGAAACGTTTTTTTAGAAATGTTTGCAAATGTATTAAAAATTAAAAACAGAAATACCTTATTTACATAAGTATTCAGACCTTTTGCTATGAGACTCGAAATTGAGCTCAGGTGCATCCTGTTTCCATTGATCATCCTTGAGATGTTTCTACAACTTCATTGGAGTCCACCTGTGGTAAATTCAATTGATTTGAAAATATTTGGAAAGGCAAACACCGGTCTATATAAAGGTCCCACAGTTGACAGTGCATGTCAGAGCAAAAACCAAGCAATGAGATTGAAGGAATTGTCCATAGAGCTCAGAGACAGGATTGTGTCGAGGCACAGATCTGGGGAAGGGTACCAAAAAAAGCATTGAAGGTCTCCAAGAACACAGTGGCCTCCATGATTCTTAAATTGGATAAGTTTGGAACCACCGAGACTCTTCCTAGAGCTGGCCGCCTGGCCAAACTGAGCAATTAGGGGAGAAAGGCCTTTGTCAGGGAGGTGCCCACAAACCCTATGGTCACACTGACAGAGCTCCAGACTTCTTCTGTGGAGAAGGACAACCATAACTGCCGAACTCCACCAATCAGGCCTTTATGGTAGAGTGGCCTGACGGAAGCCATTCCTCAGTAAAAGGCACATGACAGCCTGCTTGGAGTTTGCCAAAAGTTTGCCAAAAGGCACCTAAATGAAACCAAGATTGAACTCTTTGGCCTGAATGCCTAGCGTCAAGTCTGGAGGAAACCTGGCACCATCCCTACGGTGAAGTATGGTGGTGCATCATGCTGTGGGATCAGACAGATCAGTGATTTGGAGACAATGGAGTCAGTTGAGAAAGTTGTTTCCAGAACAAATGGTCACACTTTGTGCTTCTCAATCCCAATGCTATTGGGTCTTGACAGGCCATGGTCTAGACAGTCTAGGATCTTGACAGGCCAGGGTCTTGACAGGCCAGGGTCTTGACAGACCAGGGTCTTGACAGTCTAGGATCTTGGCAGGCCAGGGTCTTGACAGTCTAGGATCTTGACAGGCCAGGGTCTTGACAATCCAGGGTCTTAACAGGCCAGGGTCTTGACAGTCTAGGATCTTGACAGGCCAGGGTCTTGACAGACCAGGGACTTGACAGGCCAGGGTCTTGACAGGCCAGGGTCCACATGACATGGGTCTGAGTGGACTTCCCTGACAGAACTTGGATCATGTGACATGGTGACCAAGGACTAGGGATGCACATGAGAACGGACTTCAAAACTCTATCTTTAACCAAAGATTTTTTTAAATGTGAAGGCAATTGACATTTTCTTTTCGGTGCATAACAAAAAAGAAACAAAGGCCAGCAATACACAGTTCCTCTCCCTAAATTCCCTTTCCCCTCCATGTCTGCATGCATTCTGACTCCTCACTCTACACGCTTGCTGAGTTCACACACAAGCTCCCGTTAGGCCTACAGAAATAAATGCCTATAAAAACAGTGGGACGGTGGGCATATAAAAATGCCTCTAACTAATGGGATACACAAGCTACATTCCTTGCACTGAGCAAATTTCAGATCTGCTGAGCGCAAACATGAACATTGTGAAAATTCTGTGCAACTTCCAGCGCGCGTTTACTGTGAACCCTGAGGCTGTAACAGCTTTAGCTTAAATTTTTAAGTGGCCAAGTAGGCAACTGTGGCTATTTGATCATAATGTAGGCTTACCGGAGCTTACCATCAAACACAATGGAGAAAATGCTTCACATATAATTTTAACATTCTCTCATCCTACAGTAGCAGCCAATATATCCTACCATTTCTAATTATTTTTATATGAGCATTTTTGAGGAACAGTGTCATTTAAAAAAAATATCATGTTTTCGTTTGTCAAAATTATTGTCACATGGTTAATCATAAAAATCTGAATTAAAATTATAAAAATCTAAAAGTAAATATTCAACGAATGCAAGAACACCAGCCTTTGCCTCTATGGACACATTGATACACTGTGATACATTGGTGGTTTAAGAAATTAGGCCAATCAGGCCAATGCAACAGCAGGCCTATAACTTGAATCACAAACTAAGTAAAATACATACGCCTAAAGCCGACAAATAAAAACAGTAGAAAATATCCAGATGAAAATTCAGGTTCCTTCAATCGCTCTACTCCGCCTGTCTGCCTCCCTTTCTATTTGTCTGTGTTGGGTCATTGTGTCATTGTCCTGTTGAAAAACAAATGATAGTCGCACTAAGCGCAAACCAGATGGGATGGAGTATCTCTGCAGAATACTGTGGTAGCCATGCTGATTAAGTGTGCCTTGCATTCTAAATAAATCACCAACAGTGTCACCAGCAAAGCACCCCCACACCATTACACCTCCTCCATGCTTCACTGTGGGAACCACACATGTGGAGATCATCCGTTCACCTACTCTGCGTCTCACAAAGACATGGCTGTTGTAACCAAAAATCTCAAATTTGGACTCATCAGACCAAAGGACAGATTTTCACTGGTCTAATGTCCATTGCTCGTATTTCTTGGCCCTAGCAAGTCTCTTCTTCATATTGGTGTCCTTTAGTAGTGGTTTCTTTGCAGCAATTCAACCATGAAGGCCTGATTCACACAGTCTCGTCTGAACAGTTGATGTTGAGATGTGTCTGTTACTTGAACTCTGTGAAGAATTTACTTGGGCAGCAATCTGAGGTGCAGTTAAGTCTAATAAATGTATCAAATCAAATCAGATGTATTTATATAGCCGTTCTTACATCAGCTGATATCTCAAAGTGCTGTACAGAAACCCAGCCGAAAAGCCCAAACAGCAAGCAATGCAGGTGTAGAAGCACTGTATCCTCTACAGCAGAGGTAACTCTGTGTCTTCCTTTCCTGTGGTGGTCCTCATGAGAGCCAGTTTCATCATAGTGCTTGATGGTTTTTGTGACTGCACTTGAAGAAACTTTCAAAGTTCTTGAAATTTTCCGTATTGACTGACCTTCATGTCTTAAAGTAATGATGGGCTGTTGTTTCTCTTTGCTTATTTGAGCTGTTCTTGCCATAATATGTATTTGGTCTTTTACCAAATAGGACTATCTTCTGTACACCAGCCCTACCTTGTCACAACACAACTGATTTACTCAAACGCATTAAAAAGGAAAGAAATTCCACAAATTAACTTTTAACATGGCACACCTGTTAATTGAAATACATTCCAGGTGAAGCTGGTTGAGAGAATGCCAAGAGTGTGCAAAGCTGTCATCAAGGCAAAGGATGGCTACTTTGAAGAATCTCAAATATAAGATATATTTTGATTTGTTTAACACTTTTTTGGTTACTACATGATTCCATATGTGTTATTTCATAGTTTTGATGTCTCCACTATTATTCTACAACGTGGAAAATTCAACAACAAAAAAAATGAAGAAAAAGCCTTGAATGAGTAGGTGTATCCAAACTTTTGACTGGTACTGTATGTAGTGGGGAATTAATAAAAAATAAACAATCAAAGGGCAAACAATCGACACAATGAAACAATGAATGTGCAAGAATTGGCAGGAGACAGCGGAGCACATTCTGGAGAGCTGAGTGCATGCATTCTGGAGAGAGAAGCCCATATCTTTGCCACCCACCCTTCCCCTTCTTCTTGTCTCAACATTTTAAATTATACTCAAGACACATTATCTTGTCACAAACTGGCTCGTAGCCCGTAACAAAAAGGGAGACAACGCAGAGATCAAGGAATAACAAAAATATGTTTATTAACTAAAGTAAACTATATACAATTAACAATGGTGTGTGTAGTCAGTAATCAGTAGTGTAAGTGAGTGGTTGCGTGTATCGATGGTGATAATGAGAGGTGTCAAAACAAATAATCCACAAAATGCCACAACCAAAAATAACAGTGTGTCTGCATGGAGAGAGTCTCCACAATGAATGGAGGGAATGGAGTATTTATCCCCGGACCCAGTGTGTCCCAATTTGCTTACGACACTCCCGGCTCCGCCCACCGACATCCTATTAAAGAAAACAAGAGCAAAGAGAAAGAATTCCCCTACCATAAAACCGGGAATCACCAAGGACCCCGGGAACACCACACCAACCAAACATAAACATAATACTGCTCTTGTTAACACTACCCCACCGCGATGCACAAATTGCTGGCTCCCCAAATAGGTGCAAGCTTAGGTCTGCAAATTATGCCCATAGAAACGCATTGGGCTTATTCAGGACAGATTTTTGTGAGAGTGAGTCCTCTCGCTTCGCCTCTTCTTCTCTGCTGAAACTAGCGAGCCAAACAGCACCCCTCTGTCTTACTATATGTAGCCCATGTATCTGATTTTGTCCGGTCAGAAAAAGTATGACATGCCATACTCCTTTTGTCCAGACAGCATCAGACGCATGGTCTACACATAAGGAGACAGAGGGGCGCTGTTTCGCTCGCTCGGATGCTTTATCTGATATTGATGCATCTTTCTGTCGGCGCGCATCTCTGTCAAATATTGCATGAAATTAGTTATACAACTGCTAAATGTCTATGCCCCATGGCAAAGAGTAGCCTCGAACGAACCGAGGCTAGGCAAAGTGTGTAGAATTGCACAAAATTAACTGTAAAACAGTTCAACATAGACAGGTTCCACACTCAAAATATGAAAAAACATTCAATCAAATCACATTTTATTGGTCACATAAACACGGTTAGCAGATGTTAATGCGAGTGTAGCGAAATGCTTGTGATTCTAGTTCCGACCATGCAGTAATATCTAACAACTAATCTAACAATTTCACAACAACTATCTTTTACACACAAGTGTAAATGAATGAATAAGAACATGTACATATAAATACTTAAGATTTCCTGGGATAACAGTGTAAGAAATAATACATAAAAAAACAAAAAGCACTGCATAGTTTCCTAAGAACTCGAAGCAAGGCGGCCATCTTTGTCAGCGCCGGAACCCAAATACAAAGTGCATATTTTCATCATAATAATTAAGCCTAGGCCTACTCAGACAGAACAGGACTGGTTCTTTTCTAGGTTTCTTCCAAGGTTCCAGCCTTTCTAGGGAGTTTTTCCAGGACACCGTGCTTCTACATCTACATTGCTTGCTGTTTGGAGTTTTAGGCTGGGTTTCTGTATAGCCCTTTGTGACATCGCCTGATGTAAAATAAGCTTTATAAATACATTGGATTGATTGAATGATAGTCACCAAACAGAAGTTGTGGTCTTAGTTCATCACTATGCAGTGTTCAATGTAAAATTAATGACGTGCCAAAATAAGCCTGTTTCAAATGATCACTCCTTGAGAATAACTGTGATGTGAGATGCGCATCACTTCGCACTGAAATAAGAGCATTTTGTCTGCTAAATTAACAGAACAAGGATATGCCATTGCACAACCATACAACGGCTTCTACAAGCAGACACCACTGCTGAGGTTACTACCTTTTTGAAGATTGTGTCCCACGATAAAATATAACCAGATGATATTACGATTTCAATAAATGGATCTTAAATGGCATACGAATATAAACTCATCAAAAAAAGAAACGTCCTTTTTCAGGAGCCTGTCTTTCAAAGATAATTCATAAAAATCAAAATAACTTCACAGAAGGCATGAGGACTGCAGATGTGCCTAGGGAAATAAATTGCAATGTCCGTACTGTGAGAAGCCTAAGGCTACAGGGAGACAGGATGGACAGCTGATCGTCCTCGCAGTGGCAGACCACGTGTAACAACAACTGCACAGGATCGGTACATCCGAACATCACAGGTACAGGATGTCAACAACAACTGCCTGAGTTACACCAGGAACGCACAATCCCTCCATCAGCGCTCAGACTGTCCGCAATAGGCTGAGAGAGCCTGGACTGAGGGCATGTAGGCCTGTTGTAAGACAGGTCCTCACCAGACATCACCGGCAACTACGTTGCCTATGGGCACAAACCCACCGTCGCTGGACCAGACAGGACTGGCAAAAAGTGCTCTTCACTGACGAGTCAAGGTTTTGTCTCACCAGGGGTGATGGTCGGATTCGTGTTTATTGTCGAAGGAATGAGCGTTACACCGAGGTCTGTACTCTGGAGCGGGATCGATTTGGAGGTGGAGGGTCCGTCATGGTCTGGGGCGGTGTGTCACAGCATCATTGGACAGAGCTTGTTGTCATTGAAGGCAATCTCAACGATGTGCGTTACAGGGAAGACATCCTCCTCCCTCATGTGATACCCTTCCTGCAGGCTCATCCTGACATGACCCTCCAGCATGACAATGCCACCAGCCATACTGCTCGTTCTGTGTGTGATTTCCTGCAAGACAGGAATGTCAGTGTTCTGTCATGGCCAGCGAAGAGCCCGGATCTCCATCCCATTGAGCATGTATGGGACCTGTTGGATTGGAGGTTGAGAGCTAGGGCCATCTCCCCCAGAAATGTCCGGGGTACTTGCAGGTGCGTTGGTGGAAAAGTGGGGTAACAACTCACAGTTAGAACTTAGAACATGTTTTTTCCATTGCAAGCCTTGCCTTTCTGTTCTAAAAACATATATACATTGAACAAAAATATAAATACAACATAGAAAGTGTTGCTGAAAGATCCCAGAAATGTTCCATATTCACAAAAAGCTTATTTCTCACAAATAAATTTTGTGCACAAATTTGTTTACGTCCCTGTTAGTGAGCATTTCTCCTTTGTGAAGATAATCCATCCACCTGACAGGTGTGGCATTTCAAGAAGCTGATTAAACACCATGATCATTACACAGGTGCACCTAGTGCTGGGGACAATAAAAGGCCACTCTAAGATGTGCAGTTTTGTCACACAAAACAATACCACAGATGTCTCAAGTTTTGAGGGAGCATGACACTGGTATGCTGACTGCAGGGATGTCCACCAGAGCTGTTGCCAGATAATTGAGTGTTAATATCTCTACCATAAGCCACCTCCAAAGTTGGAGAATTTAGTAGTACGTTCAACTGGCCTCACATTGCAGACCATGGATCTCCACATCCGGCTTCTTCACCTGAGGAAACTGAGTATTTCTGTCTGTAATAAAGCTCTTTTGCGGGGGAAAACTCAGTCTGATTGGCTGGCCTGGCTCTCAAATGGGTGGGCCTATACCATCCCAAGCCCACCCATCGCTAATTAATTAATTAAAATTAACTGATTTCCTTATATGAACTGTAACTCAGTAAAATCGTTGAAATTATTGCACGTTGTGTTTATATTTTTGTTCAGTATATTTTCCAGTACTCTATTACTCAAAAAAATAAACATACAAGTACTTGAACAGTCAACAAATGTCAAATGCCCATCCCTACATTCTTAGAAGAAAGGGTTCCAAAAGGTTTCTTCGGCTGTCCCTCTGTGGAAAGGGTCCTACATGGATCCCAAAATGGTTCTACCTGAAACCAAAAAGGGTTCTTCAAGGATTATCCTATGGAGACATCCGAAGAACCATTTTAGGTTCTAGATAGCACCTATTTTTTCTAAGAGTGTACCGAGGACACAGAAAGCTGTGATGTCAGCTGAGGCCAGTGAGTGTTCTGAAGCGTCCCGCTGTCTAATGTGCATACTTTGATCTCCCCCTGTCTCCTCCATCCACTCCTCTGGCTGGAAAAACACGCTGAAAACCCCCCACAAAACATGAATATAAACAACACCTCTAATCCCCCCATCATCCTCTCCCTCCTCTTGTCTCTAATAAAGGAGCCTCTTGGTGATCTTTGGACTCATAATGATGATGCGTACATTCCTGCTGTGTCACCAGAGAGCGCCACTCACTCATCTCCCATGTGACTGTGTAGATGTGGCATGGTTGGACAGTACCCTAACCAACAGGTCCCAGTAACAGCAGTGTTAGCTGGTATTGTTCACTATGAGGACCTCAGTTTGGAATGTGTCTGGGTCATTGGAATGCCTTGGAAGCAGGGTTACGAGTTAGACAGTACCACCAATTGGAAATGAATTGCTTCCAATTGTTTGGTTGGTGCATGATGCTTGCAACACCATAGCCATGTACACTGAATATGCTGTAGGCCTATGTGTTGACAGCTTTGGGAAAAAGTCTGCTAATTGACCATATTATTACAATGTTATTACAAGCTTGATGCTCCACCATCATTTGCCCCTGATCCAGGTCTTCTAATCCAGTTAAACAGTTTCTGTGACGATCCTGTGAGCCAAGGCCGGCGGCCGCACAGCGAACACATCTGAAGCTCATTACATCCATGAAAGAAATCCTACAACAGAATGAAATAGAATAAAAATAGCAGTGAAATAATGAAATAATATGAAACCCGCTGATATCAGCAGTGAGAGGAGAGGTCCCTGTTGGCCTGACACAGAGACATCCTCTCTCATATTTATTAGTTTAATATTTCAGATCCAACACCACAGCCAGCTTCCTGACACGTCCACCATTCTTCTATTTGGGTTCTTTCTCTCTCTCTCTCTGTCTGTCTCTCTGTCTCTCTGTCTCTCTGTCTCTCTGTCTCTCTGTCTGTCTGTCTGTCTGTCTGTCTGTCTGTCTGTCTGTCTGTCTGTCTGATGTGATAGCTGCTGCTCATGTAGATCTGTTTATCAAAGGGTTGGTCAAGCCTCCCAAAGACAGCGAAAAAATGCAGGATAGGAAACTGTACAATTGACCCAACATGTCAACTGTACTGGCGCCAGCCAAAGGGCATTGGGTTCCTCTGCTTAGACAGACACGTGGTCAAGCAGTGTGTTATCTGAAGACTCATACAGAGCTTACTATGTATGTCAATGGAGTGTTACAAAAGGGAATACAATTATAAGCACTACATCACGTTTTAGGAAAGATTCAGATGCAGACAGTGTTTAAGTAACAAAAGTTTATTACTAGAATTGGGCAGACAAAACGACAGATCAAGGGCAGGCAGAGGTTAGTAATCCAGATTAGAGTCTAAAAGGTCCAGAACGGCCAATAATCCAGTGGTTTTATTATTTTTTTTAAATAATTCACCAAGTAGGCTAGTTGAGAACAAATTCTCATTTACAACTGAAACCTGGCCAAGATAAAGCCAAGCAGTGAGACACAGACAACAACACTGAGTTACACATGGAATAAACAAAGATACAGTCAATAACACAATAGAGAAAAAAAATCTATATACAGTGGGTGCAAATGAGGTAAGATAAGAGAGGTAAGGCAATAAATAGGTCATAGTGGTGAAATAATTACAATTTAGCAGTTAAACACTGGAGTGATTGATGTGCAGAAGACGAATGTGCAAGTAGAGAAACGGGTGTAAAGAAGCAAAATAAATAACAGTATGGGGATGAGGTAGTTGGATGGGCTATTTTTCGATGGGCTATGTACAGGTGCAGTGATCTGTGAGCTGCTCTGACAGCTGGAGCTTAAAGTTAGTGAGGGAGATATGAGTCTCCAGCTTCAGTGATTTTTGCAATTTGTTCCAGTCATTGGCAGCAGATAACTGGAAGGAAAGGCGGCCAAAGTAGGAATTGGCTTTGGGGGTGACCAGTGAAATATACCTTCTGGAGCGTGTGCTACGGGTGGGTGCTGCTATGGTGACCAGTGAGCTGAGATAAGGCGGGGCTTTACCTAGCAAAGACTTATAGATGACCTGGAGCCAGTGGGTTTGGCGACGAATATGAAGCGAGGGCCAGCCAACCAGAGCATACAGGTCGCAGTGGTGGGTAATATTTTTTATTTTATTTTTATTTCACCTTTATTTAACCAGGTAGGCTAATTGAGAACAAGTTCTCATTTACAACTGCAACCTAAAATAAATATAAACAGCATGGGGATGAGGTAGGTACATTGGGTGGGCTATTTACCGATAGACTATGTACAGCTGCAGCGATCGGTTAGCTGCTCAGATAGCAGATGTTTGAATTTGGTGAGGGAGATAAAAGTCTCCAACTTCAGCGATTTTTGCAATTTGTTCCAGTCACAGGCAGCAGAGAACTGGAACGAAAGGCGGCCAAATGAGGTGTTGGCTTTAGGGATGATCAGTGAGATACACCTGCTGGAGTGCGTGCTACGGGTGGGTGTTGCCATCGTGACCAGTGAACTGAGATAAGGCGGAGCTTTACCTAGCATGGACTCGTAGATGACCTGGAGCCAGTGGGTCTGGCGACGAATATGTAGCGAGGGCCAGCCGACTAGAGCATACAGGTCGCAGTGGTGGGTGGTATAAGGTGCTTTAGTAACAAAACGGATGGCACTGTGACATATGGGGCTTTGGTGACAAAACGGATGGCACTATGATAGACTGCATCCAATTTGTTAAGTAGAGTGTTGGTGGGTGGTATAAGGTGCTTTAGTAACAAAACAGATGGCACTGTGACATATGGGGCTTTGGTGACAAAACGGATGGCACTGTGATAGACTGCATCCAATTTGTTAAGTAGAGTGTTGGAGGCTAATTTGTAAATGACATCGCCGAAGTCAAGGATCGGCAGGATAGTCAGTTTTACGAGGGCATGTTTGGCAGCATGAGTGAAGGAGGCTTTGTTGGCCCTTCTTTGCTTTAGTGTCCAAAGAAGGGCCAGAAGAAGAACAGAATGGTGTCGTCTGCGTAGAGATGGATCAGAGAATCACCAGCAGCAATAGCAACATCATTGATGTACACAGAGAAGAGTCGGCCCGAGAATTGAACCCTGTGGCACCCCCATAGAGACTGCCAGAGGTACAAACAACAGGCCCTCCAATTTGACACACTGAACTCTATCTGAGAATTAGTTGGTGAACCAGGCAAGGCAGTCATTTGAGAAACCAAGGCTGTTGAGTCTGCTGATAAGAATGTGGTAATTGACAGAGTCGAAAGCCTTGGCCAGGTCGATGAATACAGCTGCACAGTATTGTCTCTTAGCGGTTATGATATCGTTTAGGACCTTGAGCATGGCTGAGGTGCACCCATGACCAACGGGATTCGAAATGGTCGGTGATCTGTTTGTTAACTTTGCTTTTGAAGACCTTAGAAAGGCAGGCTAGGATAGATATAGGTCTATAGCAGTTTGGGTCTAGAGTGTCTCCCCATTTGAAGAGGGGGATGACTGCGGCAGTTTTCCAATCTTTGGGGATCTCAGACGATACGAAAGAGAGGTTGAACAGGGGTTGCAACAGTTTCGGCTGATAATTTTAGAAAGAGAGGGTCCAGATTGTCTAGCCCTGCAGATTTGTAGGGGTCCAGATTTTGCAGCTTTTTCAGAACATCAACTATCTGAATTTGGGTGAAGGACAAGTGGGGGAGGCTTGGGCAAGTTGCTGTGGGAGATGCAGGGTTGTTGACCAGGCTTATTGAAATTCTCAATTATTGTGAATTTATCGGTGGTGACAGTGTTTCTTAGCCTTAGCTGGGAGGAGCTGCTCTTATTCTCCATGGACTTTACAGTGTCCCAGAACGTTTTGGAGTTTGTGCTGTAGGATGCCAATTTCTGTTTGAAAAAGCTAGCCTTTGCTTTCCTAACTGCCTGTGTATATTGGTTCCTAACTTCCTTGAAAAGTTGCATATCGCAGGGGCTATTCGATGCTAATGCCGTACGCCACAGGATGTTTTTGTGCTTTTCAAGGGCAGTCTGGTCTGGTGTGAACCACGGGCTATATCTGTTCCTGGTTCAATTTTTTTAGAATAGAATAGATTCAATGCATAATGTACAGACAAAGGTATGGTAGGATGTGAATACAGTTGAGGTAAACCTAGGCATTGAGTGACGATGAGAGGTATTGTCTCTGGAGACATCAATTAAACCAGGTGAGGTCACCACATGTGTGGGAGGTGGGACAAGAGGGTTAGTTGAGGCATATTGAGCAGGGCTGGAGGCTCTACAGTGAAATAAGACAATAATCACTAACCAAAACAGCAATGGACTAGGCATATTGATATTAGGGAGAGGAATGCGTAGCCGAGTGATCATAGGGTCCAATGAGTAGCTGGACGGGCTGGAGACACGGCGATTCAGACAGCTAGTGGGCTAGCAGAAGAGCCTTAGAGGGACGTTGCGACGGAAGAAGACTGTTGTAGCCCCCCACGTGTGGTTACGTCGGCAGACCAGTCGTGATGGATCGACGGGGCTCCGTATCGGCAATAAAAATGGTCCAGGCCAATTGGCAAAATAGGTATTGTAGCCCAAGGAGTGGCTGATGGACCTCTTCAGCTAGCCGGGAGATGGGCCTAGTATAGGCTAGCTCCAGGCTAATTGGTGCTTGCTTCGGGACAGAGACGTTAGCCAGGAGAAGCCAAGTTGTCCGGTCTAAAAGTTAGCTGATGAATGTTAGCAGTGGCTAGCTGATTACTAGCTAGTAGTTAGTTAGCTGGCTAGATTCTGTTGGGGGTTCTGGTTCTAAAGTATAGAAAATAGCAGATCCATACCACATTGGGTGAGGCGGGTTGATTGAAAGTATGTTGAAGTTGGGGTTAAGAAAAATAGTTTTAAAAATATATGCGAAGAAAAAATATATAATAAGATACATAGAAATATATATACACTGGATACGACAAGACAATGACAAAAGATGCCTGTCTGCTACGCCATCTTGAGAAAAAAAAGTGTGGTGTGACAAGGTACAGAACGGCAGGCAGGCTCAGGGTCAGGGCAGGCAGAATGGTCAAACCTGGGAAAGCTAGAAAACAGGAACTAGAATCCGGCAGGAGCAAGCAGGATAGACATATTCAGATAAAAAAATAAGATACCATGTGGAAACAGACACTTGTATACATATAGAAGAGAACATACAAGGACAGACACATGTACACACGTGTATGTGAAGACTGTATAGACCAGAGCCATATATGTCCAGATATGTGTCTGTAAGGACAGTATTAGATGAAGTTGAAATGAGTACAACTCTAATGACTTCTAAAAAGTGTCTGAAAAAAGGAGACGAGAAGCCGGTGAGGACAGTGACACGTGTGGCCCTATTGGCTTGTGCCTCTGGCTGTGTCTGTGCCAAGTCATGCGGTGAGGAGTCCAGCCAAATGTCCATTCCCATCGGCAGCCCAATCAGGCTGGGAATTCTGGGAGTTCTGCAAGTGTTCACAGCTGTGTATGGATCCATCTGGCACTAGCTCCCACTGACACAGAGAACGAGGGAAATACAGATAGACACAGACAGAGAATCACCCAAAGAGGAGGAAAGAAGGGACTGGAGGTCTCACACGACCCGTTATACTACTCAAAAACACCCAGTCTTACTTCTCCTGAACTCCTGACTAACAGAGAGAATCTCATGGACTGGCTTCTAAACACAATAGATTGTTGCCAAATATTGTCATTTGAGACTTTATTGTCCACCAGCAGATGTTACAACATTGCCTTCTTGTATCAACAAAATTGTTTTAGTGTTCGGTAAAGATGTAGTCCAACGAAAACCGGTGCTCTCCCAAAGGGTTTCTTGATTGGAGCGTAAAACCAGCAACAATGTAACATAATTGATCAACCATCTTCCTGCTTTCCCATCCCATCCCCCCTCCACTCCCATCCCTCCCTGCCATCCCCCTCCACTCGCATCCCTCCCTGCCATCCCCCCCTCCACTGCCATCCTTCCCTACAGCTCCGTACGTGAACTTCATCCAGAAGGATCCGGGTGCTCCGTGCTCGCTGACGGAGGCTCTGGAATACCTCCAGGTGGACGTCTTGGAGAACCTGTTCAAGAAAGACAGCCTGGCCTCCAATCAGAAACAGCCGCCCAAGAACAAGCCCCACAACATCACTGTGGTCGCCATGGAAGGCTGTCACTCGTTCGTCATCCTGGACTGGGCCATCCCCCTGAAGGATGACATGGTGTCAGGTTAGTGGACTGGACTGGGCCATCCCACTAAAGGACGACATGGTGTCAGGGGAGTGGACTGGACTGGGCCATCCCACTAAAGTACGACATGGTGTCAGGGGAGTGGACTGGACTGGGCCATCCCACTAAAGGACGACATGGTGTCAGGTGAGTGGACTGGACTGGGCCATCCCCCTGAAGGACAACATGGTGTCAGGGGAGTGGACTGGACTGGGCCATCCCACTAAAGTACGACATGGTGTCAGGGGAGTGGACTGGACTGGGCCATCCCATTAAAGGACGACATGGTGTCAGGTGAGTGGACTGGACTGGGCCATCCCCCTGAAGGACGACATGGTGTCAGGGGAGTGGACTGGGCCATCCCCCTGAAGGACGACATGGTGTCAGGGGAGTGGACTGGGCCATCCCCCTGAAGGACGACATGGTGTCAGGTGAGTGGACTGGACTGGGCCATCCCACTAAAGTACGACATGGTGTCAGGTGAGTGGACTGGACTGGGCCATCCCACTAAAGGACGACATGGTGTCAGGTGAGTGGACTGGACTGGGCCATCCCACTAAAGAACGCTATGGTGTCAGGGGAGTGGACTGGACTGGGCCATCCCACTAAAGGACGATATGGTGTCAGGGGAGTGGACCAGAATGTCACGCAGGGTGACTAGCAGCTTGCTAGTCCTGTAAATACAATGTAAGTGTCAAGAGTATTCTGTCAGTGCTTCAAGTAGTTAGTGTGCACTTAGTCTGACTTCAACTTTTCTTTCCTGACCCATTTGTTGTGCTTCTCAAAGGATCATAGCTGGTCAGCAGAAATAATCTAACTGGTTGTTGATGTACTAGTGAGCTGCTAGTTAGATTTTAGGGACTCGCCCGACCCCGATGTTTTAGACATCACAGAGTTTTGATTACTGTAAAGGAGGCTGTACTTGACCCCCCCTCCCCCTCTCTCTCTCTCCACACCCCTATCACTTCCTTTCCGATCTCGCTCTTTCTCTCTCATGTGGTTTTCCAGATGTGTTGCAAATTGTGTTACTTATCCCCTCCTCTTCATCTGTCTCTCATTCACATTGTTTAGTATAATCACTGGGCTATTTGTTATCATATACTACAGTTCCTGTCTTCTCTCAGTTATCAGGAAAATGATCAGAGGAAAGAAAGAGAGGGAGATAGCTGGGGTAAGAGAAAATTAAAGGAGGAGAGGAGGAGAAGAAGTGAGTGACAGGCTGCAATAGTGGGAGAGAAAGAGGGAACAACATAATCTTGAGCCAGCTGTGTTGTCATTGCTTCAGCAGAAATATTAGGTCCTAAAACATTCAATAGGAACACATCGTGGCTTGATGTGGCGGGAAGCGGTGAGCCTGGCACTCGTAGAGTTTCCGCTGGCTGAGTGGCATGATCTGAGCATTCCATGAACTCTCGACTCACACACTGGCCTGGGGCTTTATGTCGGATTACCTTACTGTGTGTGTGAGAGAGCAGAGGCAAAAGAAGAGGTGAGAAACAGAGAGGCTCGGTATGGGTAGTGGTTGGCAGATCCACAATGTGACTTACGGAGGCTGTCTCTAGGTTAAAACCACTGATACCTTTAAAATTAGTTGTGATTGTTGTCCTGGCTCCAATCACTCTCCTCTAAAATGAAAATCTTTCATTTGAAACCTCAGACCTCAGACCACACTAACAAGATGGCCACCTCTTTCTTAAACTTCAAAATGGATCTGTCTCTCTTCTGTAATCTCTTGTGACCTTTGCCCCCTGACCCTTGCCATGTGTGTGACCCCTGCAGGCTACATGGTCCACAGCGCCTCATATGATGACATCCTCAACAACAGGTGGTCCTCCAGCGCTTCCAGCGGCACACACCTGGCTATAGAGAACCTCAAACCCAACTCCAGGTGAGAATATGCCCTGTTTGTGTGTGTGTGTGTGCGTGCGTGCGTGCGTGTGCGTGTGCGTGTTGTGTATTCAATGTTCAAACTCTAGGTATAATCTTATGCGAGGGAACACAAAAAAAAGATTTGAGAGATTTTACGGGTCATAGATTCTATACCGATTTCTGTGCAGTCTGTGCAAGTGTTTGGCTGCGTGGTTGCATCTGTGTGTAAGTGTTTATAGCTACAGGGTATTGGAATGTGTGTTTAAATGATTATTGTTCCCGGTAGGTCTCAGTGATGTTAGACACACAACATGTGTACACTGTATCTGTGTGTAATTCTATGGTTGTGTATTTACAGTTGTGATATCAGGCCCAGTCAGAGACCAGCAAAGCGTGGTATTGTAATGCTTATTTAAGTGAATAAGCCCTCAGAGTGACATAAATCAGAGCTGACTGGATAGAGGCAGGTTTGAAAACACGTTGAAATCACCCTGAAAACAACGTGCTGAGATACTCCACTGAGACTCACACAGGAATGTACATAGAGCAGACACCAGCGCCACACACGCACGCACGCACGCACGCACACACACACACACACACACACACACACACACACACACGCACAGATAAAACACGTGGCACTGTTATGATGTAGGGCTGTGTTCCTTATGGTTCACAGGTTGCATCTTTCTAAAGATGCGTATGAAAACATACGCTTCTTTAGTTAACTTCTTATGGCTGGGGGGTAGTACTGAGTAGCTTGGATGAACAAGGTGCCCAGAGTAAACTGCCTGCTACTCAGGCCCAGAAGCTAAGATATGTATAGTATTAGTAGATTTGGATAGAAAACACTCTGAAGTTTCTAAAACTGTTTGAATGATGTCTGTGAGTATAACAGAACTCAAATGGCAGGCAAACACCTGAGAAAATGAGCTGATCGTGAGCTGATCACGCGCGCTCCCGTGAGAGGTAGCTGCGTTCCTTTTCCTTTCTAAAGACAAAGGAATTCTCCGGTTGAAACATTATTGAAGATTTATGTTAAAAACATCCTAAAGATTGATTCTAGATATCGTTTGACATGTTTCTACGAACTGTAATGGAATTTCTTACTTTTCATCTGACCAGCGCGTCTTGAATTTGGATTTGTGAACTCAAGGCGGGAACAAAAAGGAGGTATTTGGACATAAACGATGGACTTTATCGAACAAAACAAACATTTATTGTGGAACTGCAATTTCTGGGAGTGCATTCTGATGAAGATCATCAACGGTAAGTGAATATTTATAACGTGATTTCTGACTTTTACTGACTCCACAACATGGCGGATATCTGTATGGCTTGTTTTTGTGTCTGAGCGCTGTACTCAGATTATTGCATGGTATGCTTTTTCAGTAAAGCTTTTTTGAAATCTGACACAGCAATGCATTAAGGAGAAGTTTATCTAAAGTTCCATGCATAACACTTGTATTTTCATCAACATTTATGATGAATATTTCTGTAAATTGATGTGGCTTTCTGCAAAATCACTGGATGTTTTGGAAGCAAAACATTACTGAACGTAACATGCAAATGTAAACTGAGATTTTTGGATGTAAATATGAACTTTATTGAACAAAACATACATGTATTGTGTAACATGAAGTCCTATGAGTGTTATCTGATGAAGATCATCAAAGGTTAGTGATTAATTTATCTCTATTTCTGCTTTTTGTGACTCCTCTCTTTGGCTGGAAAATGGCTGTGTTTTTCTGTGACTAGGTACTGACCTAACATAATCGTTTGGTGTGCTTTCGTTGTAAAGCCTTTTTGAAATCGGACACTGTGGTGGGATTAACAACAAGTTTATCTTTAAAATGGTGTAAAATACTTGTATGTTTGAGGAATTTTAATTATGAGATTTCTGTTGTTTGAATTTGGCGCCCTGCACTTTCACTGGCTGTTGTCATATCGATCCTGGTAGCGGGATCTAAGCATACAAACCTAGGGAGGCTGTTGCTATTTTCTCTCAAATGTAATTATTAAAAAGGTTATGGATTCTATTTTGGAATTGGACACAGTTCGCTGAAAAGAGTTGACCCAAAATAAACTCTGTTTCTGGGTCAGATTTATCTTTTTTGCTCTATGCAATGTGAACGGAGATAACGTTTGGATGCTAATGAGTTCTTGGTAGCTCGACTGTGCGCTCATGGAGTGAGCAGCCTACACTGTGCTTGAACCACTGACCTTTTGTGATTAGCCAGTCCAAATAAACTACCACCCTCTTTTTCTCGATGTTTCTTTCTTTCTCTCTCTATGTACCTGTTTCTCTTTCTTTCTCTCTCTCTCTCTCTGCATGTTTCTCTCTCTCTCTATGCGCCTGT
This sequence comes from Oncorhynchus mykiss, assembly GCF_057628025.1. Taxonomy (NCBI): domain Eukaryota; kingdom Metazoa; phylum Chordata; class Actinopteri; order Salmoniformes; family Salmonidae; genus Oncorhynchus; species Oncorhynchus mykiss. The sequence continues at coordinate 76,567,666 of NC_143025.1, read as the reverse complement.
TTCACGCTCTCTCTCTCTACCTATCTCTCTCTCTACCTGTTTCTCTCTCTCTCTATATACCTGTTTCCCTATCTCTCTCTCTGCCTGTTTCTCTCTCTCTATGTACCTGTTTCCCGCTCTCTCTCTCTCTACCTGTTTCTCTCTCTTTCTCTCTCTACCTGTTTCTCTCTCTCTATGTACCTGTTTCCCTATCTATCTCTCTACCTGTTTCTCTCTCTCTCTATGTACCTGTTTCCCGCTATCTCTCTCTCTCTATGTACCTGTTTCCCGCTCTCTCTCTCTACCTGTTTCTCTCTCTTTCCCTATCTCTCTCTCTACCTGTTTCTCTCTCTCTATGTACCTGTTTCCCTATCTCTCTCTCTACATGTTTATCTCTCTTTCCCTATCTCTCTCTCTGCCTGTTTCTCTATCTCTATGTACCTGTTTCTCTCTCACACTCTCCCAGTCTATTCAGCTCCACAGAGAGGAAAGAAACACACACAACTTCAACCTTAAACACTCCATAACTCTGTATCCAGGGTTAATATTATACATGAGATTCATTCTCGCATGAGAGAGAAAGAGGCAAAAAAGAGAAAGAGAGAGAGAGAGAGATAGAGAGAAAGAGAGAGTGAGAGAGAGAGAGAGAGAGAGAGGGAGAGAGAGAGAAAGAGAGAGAGAGAGAAAGAGAGAGGGGGGGGGGTGTTACACAGCAGAAAACAGTTCATGCAGAGCAGGTGTGTCAATACATCATAAGCGGGAAACCTGAGCAGTTCAGTGATGGGCAGACACATACATAGACACACACACACACACACACACACACACAGACACACACACACACACACACACACACACACACACACACACACACACACACACACACACACACACACAGCTCTGCACCATACCCAAGGTTATGTGTTTACAAGGTTACAGTTGGTAAGGGGGACAGGTTTATATATATATATTATTTATTCAACCTTTATTTACAGTGCCTTGCGAAAGTATTCGGCCCCCTTGAACTTTGCGACCTTTTGCCACATTTCAGGCTTCAAACATAAAGATATAAAACTGTATTTTTTTGTGAAGAATCAACAACAAGTGGGACACAATCATGAAGTGGAACGACATTTATTGGATATTTCAAACTTTTTTAACAAATCAAAAACTGAAAAATTGGGCGTGCAAAATTATTCAGCCCCTTTACTTTCAGTGCATCAAACTCCCTCCAGAAGTTCAGTGAGGATCTCTGAATGATCCAATGTTGACCTAAATGACTAATGATGATAAATACAATCCACCTGTGTGTAATCAAGTCTCAGTATAAATGCACCTGCACTGTGATAGTCTCAGAGGTCCGTTAAAAGCGCAGAGAGCATCATGAAGAACAAGGAACACACCAGGCAGGTCCGAGATACTGTTGTGAAGAAGTTTAAAGCCGGATTTGGATACAAAAAGATTTCCCAAGCTTTAAACATCCCAAGGAGCACTGTGCAAGCGATAATATTGAAATGGAAGGAGTATCAGACCACTGCAAATCTACCAAGACCTGGCCATCCCTCTAAACTTTCAGCTCATACAAGGAGAAGACTGATCAGAGATTCAGCCAAGAGGCCCATGATCACTCTGGATGAACTGCAGAGATCTTCAGCTGAGGTGGGAGACTCTGTCCATTGGACAACAATCAGGCGTATATTGCACAAATCTGGCCTTTATGGAAGAGTGGCAAGAAGAAAGCCATTTCTTAAAGATATCCATAAAAAGTGTCATTTAAAGTTTGCCACAAGCCACCTGGGAGACACACCAAACATGTGGAAGAAGGTGCTCTGGTCAGATGAAACCAAAATTGAACTTTTTGGCAACAATGCAAAACGTTATGTTTGGCGTAAAAGCAACACAGCTCATCACCCTGAACACACCATCCCCACTGTCAAACATGGTGGTGGCAGCATCATGGTTTGGGCCTGCTTTTCTTCAGCAGGGACAGGGAAGATGGTTAAAATTGATGGGAAGATGGATGGAGCCAAATACAGGACCATTCTGGAAGAAAACCTGATGGAGTCTGCAAAAGACCTGAGACTGGGACGGAGATTTGTCTTCCAACAAGACAATGATCCAAAACATAAAGCAAAATCTACAATGGAATGGTTCAAAAATAAACATATCCAGGTGTTAGAATGGCCAAGTCAAAGTCCAGACCTGAATCCAATCGAGAATCTGTGGAAAGAACTAAAAACTGCTGTTCACAAATGCTCTCCATCCAACCTCACTGAGCTCGAGCTGTTTTGCAAGGAGGAATGGGAAAGAATTTCAGTCTCTCGATGTGCAAAACTGATAGAGACATACCCCAAGCGACTTACAGCTGTAATCGCAGCAAAAGGTGGCGCTACAAAGTATTAACTTAAGGGGGCTGAATAATTTTGCACGCCCAATTTTTCAGTTTTTGATTTGTTAAAAAAGTTTGAAATATCCAATAAATGTCGTTCCACTTCATGATTGTGTCCCACTTGTTGTTGATTCTTCACAAAAAAAATACAGTTTTATATCTTTATGTTTGAAGCCTGAAATGTGGCAAAAGGTCGCAAAGTTCAAGGGGGCCGAATACTTTCGCAAGGCACTGTAACCAGGCAAGTTAGTTAAGATATGGGCTGTCCAGACCTTTCCCCTCCTTCTGACAGCCAGACCCAAGCCAATGGTTCATACCCGAGCCAATGGTTCATACCCGAGCCAAAGGTTCATACCCGAGCCAAAGGTTTATACCCGAGCCAATGGTTCATACCCGAGCCAATGGTTCATACCCGAGCCAAAGGTTCATACCCAAGCCAATGGTTCATACCCGAGCCAAAGGTTCATACCCGAGCCAAAGGTTCATACCTGAGCCAAAGGTTCATACCCAAGCCAAAGGTTCATACCCAAGCCAAAGGTTCATACCCGAGCCAAAGGTTCATACCCGAGCCAAAGGTTCATACCCAAGCCAAAGGTTCACGCTCAGGTGTTAGCCATGCACAGGCAGACACATGTAATCCTACACACAACAGCACATTTGTCTCTGTCACACACACACATGCTGAGTTGTCCCACGAACATCACACACACACACTAGCTCAAACGCTCATCCACTGACACTGCGGACATGCACATGCACGCACACACAGAGACAGATGTTCCTAAATTCCTAACTTCGGAATTTAGAAGCCTACTGAACATGCGTTAACTTTTGCCCTGTGGTTTGCGTGTGTGTGTGTCTGTGTACATGTGTGTCTGTGTGTGTGTGCATATGACTTGTGTATGGGTGGATGTGTGTGTGTACATCTGTGTCTGTGTGTGTGTGCGTATGAGTAAAAACTTTATGTGCAAAAGGCGGATAGAGTGATTGACAGTTTATAATTGTCCATGAAAGGTTGAACTGAGCCAGGCCGAGTGAGGGTCTACGCTGCATGGAGCTGGCTGTATATAAGGAGAAATCTGAAGACATGTATACATTTCAGTTTCTCTGCACTGAAGGAACACTACGTGTGTGTGTCTATATGGAGGCAGATGTCTCCAGGTGTGTGTGTGGGGGGGGGGGGGGGGGGGGGGCTGTAGTAGTCTACACCTCATAGACATGTCTTCACATAGACACACACACACACACACACACACACCAATGCAGCAATCCTACACCTCCTAGACATCGGTCTGCTTAATAAGCACAGGGTGAAGAATGCTGCTCACTCAAGGGCTATAGGGCATGAAACTCTCTACTTACACCAGAACTATAGTTACAAGATAGACAACTCTAGATATGAAGTCAAGGTATATAGACAAAAGTTATATGAGAATCTCTCTCTCGTTAAAGGGTTTGGGTGGAAATTAATGGACCGTGAAGTTACTGTACGTAACCCTGAAGTGGAGGGAGAACACACACACACACATTGTCCACGGTATGGAAAAGATTGCAAAAAGTCTTGTCTCAGGGTGTTGTTTTGAATCTGAGGCGATTGAATAATTCCTACACTGTATTTAAAACACACCGAGACTAAAGTTTCTCAGAGTAGGAGTACTGATCTAGGATCTGACAATGTAATATATATATATATTTTTTTCTTATTCGTTATGATCTAAAATGTCAAACTGATCCTAGATCAGCACTCCTACTCTGAGTTGCTTTGTGGATGCGGGCCCAGAGCTCAAAGTCTGCTTTATATCGGTCAGGAGGGACGTTGTGTCATATAGAAATGCTCTCTTTGTGAAATTGCTGCTTTGAGGTCTTTCTCTTTCTCTTCCTCCCTCTCTCTCACTCACCCTACCTCTCTCCCTCATTCCCCCTCTTTCAATCTACCCTATTCCCCCTCTTTCTTTATCTCTTTCTCCCTGCTATAGGAACATAAAAACAGTATTCTCTTAAATCTGCTTCCCCCACTCCTCTCTGATGGTGCAGGAGTCGAGTGCTGCCTCCCTTCCTAGCCATCTGCTATAGTCTGCCTCCCTCACTCCTCTCTGACGGTGCAGGAGTCGAGTGCTGCCTCCCTTCCTAGCCATCTGCTATAGTCTGCCTCCCTCGCTCCTCTCTGATGGTGCAGGAGTTGAGTGCTGCCTCCCTTCCAGCCATCTGCTATAGTCATTAGGGTCTAAACATCTTCCATGTGGAAACAGAGACCTGGCCTCTGTAACGCCTGTAATAATGGCTCTCTCTAATACACACTATTTTGTCTTGGTTGTTTTTTACCTCAGGTACTACTTCAAAGTCCAGGCAAAGAATATCTTTGGGCTGGGACCGGTTAGCGATACGCTCACCTATGTCACTGAATCAGGTCTGTATGAGTATTAGGTGAGGTTGCTAAATACTGTTCTAGGGTCAGTTTTGCTTTGTGCCTGCAAATGGTTGTGGTTCTGGGATTGGAAATAGGTTTGCTGATTCTAGATCTACTAAGGCCACATCTACTTGTCCGTATCATCCTGTTTTTTAGTTTATGTATGAATTCTGTTCCGGTTCATGTCTCTCATTTTAGCGTTTTCTGTTTTTCAGACGACCCACTTCTTATTGAACGCCCGCCTGGTGAGTTGTATGGAAAAGTCTCATATGTTACTCTTACTCTAACAATATTGACAAAACATGTTGGCCTACATTGCTCTAGTCCAGAAGATCACTGCTTCAGGTCATTTGAAGAAACTCGAAGTGACAGTTGGAGAGAGCTGGTGAGGAGTTAACAGTCTGGGGCATACCAAAGGCTGCATACACCTACACTGACATACACTGGACTTGGCTGACATCCATAGTGGTAAAACGATGCCAAAGTACAGTTTTGGTATTTATTGTTTTTAATTAAGAGAGTCAGTCAGGTATTTCGAAGAGGGGGGATGAGGGGGGCAGGTGCTCGTTCACTCCCTCCCCTCTCACCCCTTCCTACCCCTTCCCTTGGGTGCTATGCACAATTCGCTGTGTATCTGAAAAGGAGACTGGAATGGTGAAAACTGTTAATAAAGGGGATGTGTAGTTAGTCTTGACTAGCTCTGTGAGAACTGACATGTTGAGTGTAGTTTATTTTATCAGGGAGTCATACTGAGACCAAGGTCTATTTTACAGATGAGCCCTGAATTACATCAATTACAGAATAGACAAATAAAAATAAAAATACAAAATTCAAGCAGAAAGAAACACGGTCATGAAAAACAAAGACATTCATCAGTAATAAGGTTCTGCGTTCTGAATTGGCCTAAAGGCACCAAAACATCAACTTTTCAGAACATTTTGAAAATTGTTCCACAAATAAAATGCAAAAAAACTCAACACTGATTTACCTAACTCAGTAGAGACCAAAGGAATTTCCAGAGCTAGCATCCCTGAGACCGGGTGTGGTAACTCACATGTCTAAAGTTCAGTAAAGATGTGAGATACAGTGAGACTTTTTGTAAAAGAGCTTTATAAATGAAAACCTGGCCTCCCGAGTGGCTCAGTGGTCTAAGGCACTGCATCACAGTGCTAGCTGTGCCACTAGAGATCCTGGTACGAGTCCAAGCTCTGTCGCAGCCGGCCTCGACCGGGATACCCACAATTGGCCCAGCATCGTCCGGGTTAGGGGAGAGTTTGGCCAGCAGGGATGTCTTTGTCCCATCGCGCACTAGTGACTCCTGTGGCGGGCCGGGCGCATGCATGCTGACAGTGTTTCCTCCGACTCATTGGTGTGGCTGGCTTCTGGATTAAGCGGGCATTGTGTCAAGAAGCAGTGTGGCTTTTTTAGGTCGTGTTTTGGAAGACGCACAGCTCTTGACCTTCGCGTCTCTCGAGTCCTTACAGGAGTTGCAGCGATGAGACAAGACTGTAACTACCAATTGGATACCATGAAAAAGGTGTTTAAAAAAAAATGAAATAAATATGAAAACATAGCAATGTATCAACCTACGTGACATCAAAGAGGGACAACCAACGTTCTGGTAGAGAATGCAGTGATGACATCACAGAGGGACAACCAACTTTCTGGTAGAAAATGCAGTGATGACATCACAGAGGGACAACCAACGTTCTGGTAGAGAATGCAGTGATGACATCACAGAGGGACAACCAACGTTCTGGTAGAGAATGCAGTGATGACATCACAGAGGGACAACCAACGTTCTGGTAGAGAATGCAGTGATGACATCACAGAGGGACAACCAACGTTCTGGTAGAGAATGCAGTGATGACATCACAGAGGGACAACCAACGTTCTGGTAGAGAATGCAGTGATGACATCACAGAGGGACAACCAATGTTCTGGTACAGTGCCTTGCGAAAGTATTCGGCCCCCTTGAACTTTGCGACCTTTTGCCACATTTCAGGCTTCAAACATGAAGATATAAAACTGTATTTTTTTGTGAAGAATCAACAACAAGTGGGACACAATCATGAAGTGGAACGACATTTATTGGATATTTCAAACTTTTTTAACAAATCAAAAACTGAAAAATTGGGCGTGCAAAATTATTCAGCCCCTTTACTTTCAGTGCAGCAAACTCTCTCCAGAAGTTCAGTGAGGATCTCTGAATGATCCAATGTTGACCTAAATGACTAATGATGATAAATACAATCCACCTGTGTGTAATCAAGTCTCCGTATAAATGCACCTGCACTGTGATAGTCTCAGAGGTCCGTTAAAAGCGCAGAGAGCATCATGAAGAACAAGGAACACACCAGGCAGGTCCGAGATACTGTTGTGAAGAAGTTTAAAGCCGGATTTGGATACAAAAATATTTCCCAAGCTTTAAACATCCCAAGGAGCACTGTGCAAGCGATAATATTGAAATGGAAGGAGTATCAGACCACTGCAAATCTACCAAGACCTGGCCGTCCCTCTAAACTTTCAGCTCATACAAGGAGAAGACTGATCAGAGATGCAGCCAAGAGGCCCATGATCACTCTGGATGAACTGCAGAGATCTACAGCTGAGGTGGGAGACTCTGTCCATAGGACAACAATCAGTCGTATATTGCACAAATCTGGCCTTTATGGAAGAGTGGCAAGAAGAAAGCCATTTCTTAAAGATATCCATAAAAAGTGTCGTTTAAAGTTTGCCACAAGCCACCTGGGAGACACACCAAACATGTGGAAGAAGGTGCTCTGGTCAGATGAAACCAAAATTGAACTTTTTGGCAACAATGCAAAACGTTATGTTTGGCGTAAAAGCAACACAGCTGAACACACCATCCCCACTGTCAAACATGGTGGTGGCAGCATCATGGTTTGGGCCTGCTTTTCTTCAGCAGGGACAGGGAAGATGGTTAAAATTGATGGGAAGATGGATGGAGCCAAATACAGGACCATTCTGAAAGAAAACCTGATGGAGTCTGCAAAAGACCTGAGACTGGGACGGAGATTTGTCTTCCAACAAGACAATGATCCAAAACATAAAGCAAAATCTACAATGGAATGGTTCAAAAATAAACATATCCAGGTGTTAGAATGGCCAAGTCAAAGTCCAGACCTGAATCCAATCGAGAATCTGTGGAAAGAACTGAAAACTGCTGTTCACAAATGCTCTCCATCCAACCTCACTGAGCTCGAGCTGTTTTGCAAGGAGGAATGGGAAAAAATGTCAGTCTCTCGATGTGCAAAACTGATAGAGACATACCCCAAGCGACTTACAGCTGTAATCGCAGCAAAAGGTGGCGCTACAAAGTATTAACTTAAGGGGGCTGAATAATTTTGCACGCCCAATTTTTCAGTTTTTGATTTGTTAAAAAAGTTTGAAATATCCAATAAATGTCGTTCCACTTCATGATTGTGTCCCACTTGTTGTTGATTCTTCACAAAAAAATACAGTTTTATATCTTTATGTTTGAAGCCTGAAATGTGGCAAAAGGTCGCAAAGTTCAAGGGGGCCGAATACTTTCGCAAGGCACTGTAGAGAATGCAGTGATGAGTGCTAAAATTGTCACCCGTAATAAAGCACAGTGTGCTTTAATAAACTGCATTTAACGGCTTTAATGAAGTGGCAGCTGCATTCATATAGATGATGTCACCATAGTCTAGGATCGATAGAAACATCGACTGAATAATCTGATTTCTACTATTTATTGAGAGGCAGGACCAATTTCTATAAAAGAAGCCCATTTTTATTCTCAGCTTCTAAACTAACTCGTCATGATGCTTTTTAAAAGATAGCTTTTCATCTATCCAGATGCCCAGATACTTGTAAGCAGGGACACAATCAATGTAGACATCATCCAAAGTACATGCTTAAATCATCAGTTCTTTTTATGCGTTCTAGAGAACAACATATACTTACTTTTACCTGCATTCAATACTAATTTCAGGTCAATAAAGTTTTTCTGTTATACAATGAAGGCAGACTTTAGTTCAGATAGAGCCTTGTCAACTGTGGGGGCAATAGCATACATAACATTATCATTGGCATACAAGTGCAGGTTACAATTTTTTACAGGCAAGTTGATATTGTTAATGTGAAAATTACAGGACCCAAAATCAACCCTTGCGGGACACCTTTAGTAATGTCCAGGAAGCCTGATTTAACACCATCAGTCAGTTAACACCACATCGAGTCCTATCTGTCAAGTCATTTTTAAACCAGTTACATGCAGCCTGGTCTAGGCCAATTGATGAAAGCATCTGAATTAGCAGTGAGTGATTAACAGTATTGAAAGCCTTTGACAGGTCAATGAAGAGGGCAGCACAATGTAGCCTTTTATCTATACAATTAACAACAGGATTTATAACTAGGGATGCAGCAGAGATAGTGCTTTGACCTGGTCTAAAAGCCTACTGATGTGCATTTAGAATATATTTCAAAGATAAGAAAGATCTTAGCTGAGAATTAATCAAGGATTATTATATTTTAGCTATGCAGAAAGTTTAGAAATAGGGCTATCATTATTTAGGTCACAAGGGTCGTCACCACCTGAAGGGGGAGTACATGGGCCACGTTGGGGATAGTACCAGATATAATCGTTAGGTTAAAAGTATGGGTTAATGATTCAGCAATCAGGGTGACAGGATCTAACATATCAGCTCTACTCAATTTGTTTACATCAAACTTAAGCAAGGCATCTAGCACATCACTGATGGTAAATTGCTGAACTTAAGCAAGGCATCTAGCACATCACAGATGGTAAATTGCTGAAATGAAAACAAAAATTCAGTAAAAGTTGACGTGTTAACCGTTGAGTCAGCTAGAGGGAAGAGCAGTCAATTAGTTAGTCTTGACTAGCTCAGTTAGAGCTGACAGGTTGAGAGTAGGTATTGATGACTAGCTTTGTGAGTGTAGCATTAAGTAAGCCCTCTGTTAGATCAGGAGGGACTGTCACCGCAACAGTTTAGTGGTTATGTAATATATGCCATTTAGCAGACACTTTTAAAATGTAGTTATTTAGAAGACACGCTTATCCAGAACAACTAGGGTTAAGTATCTTCCTCAAGGGCACAGACCGATTTTTCACCAAACCGGGGATTCAAACCAATCCCTGCCGACTAGCCCAATGGTCTTAACTGCTAGGCTACCTGCCTTCCTTTAGGTGGAGAGCCTATCTGGATCCCCTTCTCCTTCAGATTCAACCCCCAGCACAGTGCCTGTAAGGGCAGCCAGTACGTCAAGAGGACCTGGTACAGAAAGTTTGTGGGCGTGGTCCTGTGCAACTCGCTGAGATACAAAATCTTTATGGGCGATGGGCTGAAAGGTACTACTGATGTTACTTCTCACCTTCCTCCTCCTTTATATCCTTCTCTCTCTCAAGTTCAAGTCTTGGATCAATTCAAGTTGCTTTACAGTTTCTCCTATTTTTTTCTCTCTTATAATCTCACCACCTTTTCTCTCCCTTACGCTTTCCCGTTCTTCTTTCTTTCACTACATGTATCTGAATCACACCCTTTCTTTACATCTCTTCCCTATGCTACTGGGTGTTTTATGGTTTTGGGGCTCTGTGGCCTCATTACATAATGGAATATTGTGTGAGAGTGTGTTCTGTTGTTAACCATTGAGGGCTCTCCCATCTCTGTCTCTCTCCCTCCATCTCTCTCGCTCTCCTTCCAGAAATGTTCTACAGTATAGCAGACACATTCGGCCATGGGGAGGACCACTGCCAGTTTGTAGACTCTTACCTAGACGGGAGGACAGGCTCCCCCAGCCTCTCAACGTATCTGCCCACAGCACAAGGTACAATAACAGAAATCAACTCCCAAAATTCATCACTCGCCTACAGCCCGGTGTAGAATTGTTTTTATGGTATTAAAAATAATTCTATTCCAGCTAATATTAAGTCCCAGAGCCTTGATTACAGACAACCTCAATATCCTTGTTCTAGGCTGAAAAGAAACAGTCAGAATCCTCTAACAAAGCATAAAAAATGTGTTACATCTATTCATAATGCATTACAACACTGCCGGTCCTCCCCTGTGCAGGTTACTATCGCTCTTACAGGCAGGAGCCAGTCAACTTTGGACCTATCGGCCGGCGTACGCCACATCCCTTCGTGGGATGGTACGAGTGTGGGGTGCCCATCCCTGGCAAGTGGTAACACAGGGGGTCACAAAGAGGTCATCACCGAGGGCATACAAACTCCAACCTGCTGCAGCCTCTGTCATGCTCTCACTGACCCCGCCCCCTGGAGATGAACTGTTGCTAACCACAGCAGAAAGACAACAACATTCCAAACTTATACTGCTTCAGATCAAAGAGAATATAATACTTTAAACAACACTAATATTTCCATGTATTCATTACCATGCACTTTTATAAAAGCAGTTTGTATATGAGGGGGGAAAAGCATGTATTGCTATTGCTTAGTTTAACTTTTGTCTTCTGGATCGGAAATAATCCTTGTTTATTCCCAACTATTCTCAAGTGGGTGTGCACCTGTGATCATGACAACACTAATGAAATGGGAGATCCTGTAAAAGACCAAAGCACAAACTGAACAGTACTAATGGGAGCGAAGGGATTGTATGTGTGTTTACTATCAATCAAGAGATCTTGTTCATAACAGTAGTATGATACAGTAATGGCTTTTGACAACTAGGTTTGGTGTCAGTTTTCTTGAACATGCATAGTGTTTTTATAGTCTTTGGTATTTACGAGACTCCATAAGATCAGAAGTTACTGTGGAAGTGTTGTATGTATACAGACAATGAATAACAATACTTAATATTTGCTCAGGAATGGTTGGACATTAAATAAAGGTGCTATGGAAAACAAGGAACCCCTTAACGATTCATTTGTTCTGTGAGAATATCTGAATGTCCATGTTTAAAGAAACTCAAACTTTACTAAGCAAATAGAGTTACAGTTTCAATCTAGTATCATAATCTGTCTAAACCACAGTACCAGTCAAAGGTTTGGACACACCTACTCAATTAAGGGTTTTTCTTTATTTTGTACTATTTTCTACATTGTAGAATAATAGTGAAGACATCAGAACTATGAAAATAACCAAATAAAACTGTTAAACAAATCAAAATATATTTTATATTTGAGATTCTTCAAAGTAGCCAAGCATTGCCTTGATGACAGCTTTACACACTCTTGGCATTCTCTCAACCAGCTTCATGTGGTAGTCACCTGGAATGCATTTCAATGAACAGGTGTGCCTTGTTAAAAGTTAATTTGTGGAATTTATTTCCTTCTTAATGCGTTTGAGACGATCAGTTGTGTTGTGACAAGGTAGGGGTGGTATACAGAAGATAGTCCTATTTGGTAAAAGACCAAATCTATATTATGGCAAGAACAGCAAGATAAATGTCAGTCCATCATTACTTTAAGACATGAAGGTCAGTCACTCCGGAAAATTTCAAGAACTTTGAGAGTTTCTTCAAGTGCAGTCACAAAAACCATCATGCGCTATGATGAAACTGGCTCTCGTGAGGACCGCCACAGGAAAGGAAGACCCAGAGTTACCTCTGCTACAGAGGATAAGTTTATTAGAGTTACCAGCCTAAAAAATTGCAGCCCAAATAAATGCTTCACAGAGTTCAAATAACAGACATATCTCAACATCAACTGTTCAAAGGAGACTGTGAATCAGGTCGAATTGCTACAATGAAACCACTACTAAAGTGTCACGCCCTGATCTGTTTCACCTGTCTTTGTGCTTGTCTCCACCCCCCTCCAGGTGTCGCCCATCTTCCCCAATATCCCCTGTGTATTTATCCCTTTGTTCTCTGTTTGTCTGTTGCCAGTTCGTTTTGTTTCATCAAGCCTACCAGCGTTTATCCCTCTACTCCTGTCTCTCGTTTTTTCCTGCTTTCTAGTTTTCCCAGTTTTTGACCTTTCTGCCTGCCCTGAGCCTGCCTGCCGTCCTGTACCTTTGCCCCACTACTCTGGATTACCGACCTCTGCCTGACCCTGAGCCTGCCTGCCGTTCTTTACCTGTGCCCCAAGACTCTGGATAATCTACCCCTGCCTGCCTTGACCTATCATTTGCCTGCCCCTGTTGCTGTAATAAACATTGTTACTTCGACACAGTCTGCATTTGGGTCTTACCTGAAACATAATACTAAAGGACACCAATAAGAAGAAGAGACTTGCTTGGGCCAAGAAACACGAGCAATGGACATTAGACCGGTGGAAATTTTATGAGACCAAATATGAGATTTTTGGTTCCAACCGCCATGTCTTTGTGAGACGCAGAGTAGTTGAATGGATGATCTCCGCTTGTGTAGTTCCCAACTTGAAGCATGGGGGTGCTTTGCTGGTTACACTGTGATGTATTTAGAATTCAAGGCACACTTAACAAACATGGCTAGAACAGCATCCTGCAGCGATACGCCATCCAATATGGTTTGTACTTAGTGGGACTATCATTTGTTTTTCAACAGGACAATGACCAACACACCTTCAGGCTATGTAAGGGCTATTTGACCAAGAAGGAAATTGACGGAGTTGCAATCTACTGCAGAGATAGCCTGCAGAGTTCTGACATACTATCCAGGTCTGTACCCAAACAATTTGAGCTTCTACGTTTAAAAATCCACCTTTCCAGAATCAAGTCTCTCACCGTTGACGCTTGTGAATTGATTGCCCCCCATCTATCTTCAGAGCTCGTGCTGCTAGGTGACCTAAACTGGGACATGCTTAAGACCCCGGCCATCATCTAAGCTTGATGCCCTCAATCGCACACAAATTATCAATGAACCTACCAGGTACAACCCCAAATCCGTAAACACAGGCACCCTCATAGATATCATCCTAACCAACTTGCCCTCCAAATACACCTCTGTTGTTTTCCACCAAGATCTCAGCGATCACTGCCTCATTGCCTGCATCCGTAATGGGTCTGCGGTCAAACGACCACCTCTCATGACTGTCAAACGCTCCCTAAAACACTTCAGCGAGCAGGCATTTCTAATCGACCTGGCCCGGGTATCCTGGAATGGTATTGACCTTATCCCGTCAGTAGAGGATGCCTGGTTAATCTTTAAAAGTGTTTTCCTCACCATCTTAAATAAGCATGCTCCATTCAAAAAATTGGAACCAGGAACAGATACAGTGGGGAGAACAAGTATTTGATACACTCCCGATTTTGCAGGTTTTCCTACTTACAAAGCATTTAGAGGTCTGTAATTTTTATCATAGGTACACTTCAACTGTGAGAGACAGAATCTAAAACAAAAATCCAGAAAATCACATTGTATGATTTAAGTAATTAATTTGCATGACATAAGTATTTGATCACCTACCAACCAGTAAGAATTCCGGCTCTCACAGACCTGTTAGTTTTTCTTTAAGAATCCCTCCTGTTCTCCACTCATTACCTGTATTAACTGCACCTGTTTGAACTCGTTACCTGTATAAAAGACACCTGTCCACACACTCAATCAAACAGACTCCAATTATGTGCAATTATTAGAAAATGGAAGAAGGTCAAGATGACGGTCAATCACCCTCTGTCTGGGGCTCCATGCAAGATCTCACCTTATGGGGCATCAATGATCAATCTTTCCACTGGGATTCTCTGCCTCTAACCCTATTACAGGGGTTGAGTCACTGGCTTACTGGGGCTCTCTCATGCCGTCCCTGGAGGGGGTGCGTCACCTGAGTGGGTTGATTCACTGATGTGGTCATCCTGTCTGGGTTGGTGACCCCACCCCCTTGGGTTGTGCCGTGGCGGAGGTCTTTGTGGGCTATACTCAGCCTTGTCTCAGGATGGTAAGTTGGTGGTTGAAGATATCCCTCTAGTGGTGTGGGGGCTGTGCTTTGGCAAAGTGGGTGGGGTTATATCCTTCCTGTTTGGCCCTGTCCGGGGGTGTCCTCGGATATGGCCACAGTGTCTCCTGACCCCTCCTGTCTCAGCCTCCAGTATTTATGCTGCAGTATTTTATGTGTCGGGGGGCTAGGGTTAGTTTGTTATATCTGGAGTACTTCTCCTGTCCTATTCGGTGTCCTGTGTGAATCTAAGTGTGCGTTCTCTAATTCTCTCCTTCTCTCTTTCTTTCTCTCTCTCGGAGGACCTGAGCCCTAGGACCATGCCCCAGGACTACCTGACATGATGACTCCTTGCTGTCCCCAGTCCACCTGGCCGTGCTGCTGCTCCAGTTTCAACTGACCTGAGCCCTAGGACCATGCCCCAGGAATACCTGACATGATGACTCCTTGCTGTCCCCAGTCCACCTGACTGTGCTGCTGCTCCAGTTTCAACTGTTCTGCCTTATTATTATTCGACCATGCTGGTCATTTATGAACATTTGAACATCTTGGCCATGTTCTGTTATAATCTCCACCCGGCACAGCCAGAAGAGGACTGGCCACCCTACATAGCCTGGTTCCTCTCTAGGTTTCTTCCTAGGTTTTGGCCTTTCTAGGGAGTTTTTCCTAGCCACCGTGCTTCTACACCTGCATTGCTTGCTGTTTGGGGTTTTAGGCTGGGTTTCTGTACAGCACTTTGAGATATCAGCTGATGTACGAAGGGCTATATAAATAAATTTGATTTGATTTGATGAGGAAGGTGAGGGATCAGTCCAGAACCGCACCGTATTGAGGGGAGGATGGATGGAGCCATGTATTGCGAGATCTTGGCCAACAACCGCCTTCCCTCAGTAGGAGCATTGAAGATGGGTCGTGGCTGGGTCTTCCAGCATGACAACGAACCGAAACACACAGCCAGGGCAACTAAGGAGTTGCCCTGCTCCGTAAGAAGCATCTCAAGGTCCTGGAGTGGCCTAGCCAGTCTCCAGACCTGATCCCAATAGAGAATCTTTGGAGGGAGCTGAAAGTCCGTATTGCCCAGCGACAGCCCCGAAACCTGAAGGATCTGGAGGTCTGTATGGAGGAGTGGGCCAAAATCCCTGCTGCAGTGTGTGCAAACCTGGTCAAGAACTACAGGAAATGTATGATCTCTGTAATTGCAAACAAAGGTTTCTGTACCAAATATTAAGTTCTGCTTTTCTGATGTATCAAATACTTATGTCATGCAATAAAATGCAAATTAATTACTTAAAAATCATACAATGTGATTTTCTGGATTTTTGTCTCTCACATTTGAAGTGTACCTATGATAAAAATGACAGACCTCTAAATGCTTTGTAAGTAGGAAAACCTGCAAAATCGGGAGTGTATCAAATACTTGTTCTCCCCACTGTATATCTCCTGGTTCACTCCAGACCTGACTGCCTTTGACCAGCACAAAAACATCTTGTGGCGTACTGCATTAGCTTTGAATAGCCACCGTGATATGCAACTTTTCAGGGAAGTTAGGAACCAATATACAGAGGCAGTTAGGAAAGCTATGGCTAGCTTTTTCAAACAGAAATTTACATCCTGTAGGACGAACTCAAAAAAGTCCTGGGACACTGTAAAGTCCATGGAGAATAAGAGCACCTACTCCCAGCTGTCCACTGCACTGAGGATAGGAAACACTGTCACCACCGATAAATCCACTATAATTGAGAATATCAATAAGCATTTTTTCTACAGCTGGCCATGCTTTCCACCTGGCTACCCCTACCTGGGTCAACTACCCGGCACTCCCCACAGCAACTTGCCCAAGCCTCCCCATTTATCCTTCACCCAAATCCAGATAGCTGATGTTCTGAAAGAGCTGCAAAATCTGGACCCCTACAAATCAGCCGGGCTAGACAATCTGGACCCTCTCTCTCTAAAATTATCTGCCGAAACTGTTGCTAGCCTGTTCAACCTCTTTATCGTATCGTCTGAGATTCCCAAAGATTGGAAAGCTGCCGCGGTCATCCCCCTCTTCAAAGGGGGAGACACTCTAGATCCAAACTGCCACAGACCTATATCTATCCTAGCCTGCCTCTAGACCCAAATTGCCACAGACCTATATCTATCCTAGCCTGCCTCTAGATTCAAACTGCCACAGACCTATATCTATCCTACCCTGCCTCTAGATCCAAACTGCCACAGACCCATATCTATCCTAGCCTGCCTCTAGATCCAGACTGCTACAGACCTATATCTATCCTAGCCTGCCTCTAGATCCAAACTGCTACAGACCTATATCTATCCTAGCCTGCCTCTAGATCCAAACTGTTACAGACCTATATCTATCCTACCCTGCCTCTAGATCCAAACTGCTACAGACCTATATCTATCCTACCCTGCCTTTAGATCCAAACTGCTACAGACCTATATCTATCCTACCCTGCCTCTAGACCCAAACTGCTACAGACCTATATCTATCCTACCTTGCCTCTAGACCCAAACTGTTACAGACCTATATCTATCCTACCCTGCCTCTAGACCCAAACTGTTGCAGACCTATATCTATCCTACCCTGCCTCTAGATCCAAACTGCTACAGACCTATATCTATCCTACCCTGCCTCTAGACCCAAACTGCTACAGACCTATATCTATCCTAGCCTGCCTCTAGACCCAAACTGCTACAGACCTATATCTATCCTACCCTGCCTCTAGACCCAAACTGTTACAGACCTATATCTATCCTAGCCTGCCTCTAGATCCAAACTGTTACAGACCTATATCTATCCTAGCCTGCCTCTAGATCCAAACTGTTACAGACCTATATCTATCCTAGCCTGCCGTTCTAAGGTCTTCAAAAGCCAGGTTAACAAACAGATCACCGACCATTTTGAATCCCACCGTACCTTCTCCGCTATGCAATCTGGTTTCAGAGCTGGTCATGGGTGTACCTCAGCCACGCTCAAGGTCCTAAACTATATCATAACACCATCGATAAGAGACAATACTGTGCAGTCGTATTCATCAACCTGGCTAAGGCTTTCGTCTCTGTCAATTACCACATTCTTATCGGTAGACCTAACAGTTTCTCAAATGACTGCCTCGCCTGGTTCACCAACTACCTCTCAGATAGAGTTCAGTGTGTCAAATCGGAGGGCCTGTTGTCTGGACCTCTGGCAGTCTCTATGGGGGTGCCACAGGGTTCAATTCTCAGGCCGACTCTTCTCTGTATACATCAATGATGTTGCTCTTGCTGCTGGTGATTCTCTGATCCACCTCTAAGCATACGACACCATTCTGTATACCTCTGTGTTAACTAACGGGGCGGCAGGGTAGCCTAGTGGTTAGAGCGTTGGACTAGTAACCGGAAGGTTGCAAGTTCAAACCCCCGAGCTGACAAGGTACAAATCTGTCGTTCTGCCCCTGAACAGGCAGAAATTTGTTCTTAACTGACTTGCCTGGTTAAATAAAGGTAAAATAAATAAATGAATAAAAAACCTCCAGATGAGCTTCAATGCCATACAACCCTCCTTCTGTTGCCTCCAACTGCTCTTAAATGCAAGTAAAACTAAATGCATGCTCTTCAACTGATCGCTGCCCGCACCTGCCCGCTCGTCCAGCATCACTACTCTGGACTACAAATACCTAGGTGTCTGGTTAGACAGTAAACTATCCTTCCAGACTCACATTAAGCATCTCCAATCCAAAAATAAAATCCAGAATCGGCTTCCTATTTCGCAACAAAGCATCCTTCACTCATGCTGCCAAACATACCCTCGTAAAACTGACGATCCTCGACTTCGGCGATGTCTTTTACAAAATAGCCTCCAACACTCTACTCAACAAATTGGATGCAGTCTATCACAGTGCCATCAGTTTTGTCACCAAAGCCCCATATATTACCCACCATTGCGACCTGTATGCTCTCGTTGGCTTGCCCTCGCTTCATACTCGTCGCCAAACCCACTGGCTCCAGGTCATCTACAAGTCTCTGCTAGGTAAAGCCCCGCCTTATCTCAGCTCACTGGTCACCATAGCAGCACCTACCCGTAGCACGCGCTCCAGCAGGTATATCTCACTAGTCACCCCCAAAGCCAATTCCTACTTTGGCCGCCTTTCCTTCCAGTTATCTGCTGCCAATGACTGGAACGAACTGCAAAAATCACTGAAGCTGGAGACTCATATCCCTCTCACTAACTTTAAGCACCAGCTGTTAGAGCAGCTCACAGATCACTGCACATAGTCCATCTGTAAATAGCCCATCCAATTACCTCATCCCCATACTGTATTTATTTATTTATCTTGCTCCTTTGCACCCCAGTATCTCAACTTGCACATTCATCTTCTGCACATCAATCACTCCAGTGTTTAATTGGTATATTGTAATTACTTTGCCACCATGGGCTATTTATTGCCTTACCTCCCTTATCTTACCTCATTTGCACACACTGTATATATACTTTTTCTACAGTATTATTGACTGTATGTTTGTTTATTCCATTTGTAACTCTGTGTTGTTGTATGTGTCGAACTGCTTTGCTTTTTTCGTGGCCAGGTCGCAGTTGTAAATGAGAACTTGTTAGGGTTCTGCATCAGAAGACCTGATCTCCACAATCACCCAACCTCAACCCAAGTGAGATGGTTTGGGATGAGTTGGACTGCAGAGTGAAGGAAAAGCAGCCAACAAGTGCTCAGCATATTTGGGAACTCCTTCAAGAATTTTGGAAAAGCATTCCGGGTGAAGCTGGTTGAGAGAATGCCATGAGTGTGCAAAGCTGTCATCAAGGCAAAGGGTGGCTACTTTGAAGAACCTAAAATATAAAATATATTTGTTGTACACTTTTTTGGTTACTACATGATTCCATATGTGTTTTTTTATAGTTTTGATGTCTTCACTATTATTCTACAATCTCGACAAAATCAGTTGCAGACATTTAAAATTGCAGGCAAAGGTCAAGAATACAATTTTTGTAAGGGGGTGAGAGAGAGAGAGAGAGAGAGAGAGAGAGAGAGAGAGAGAGAGAGAGATGGCATCTGTTAGTTAGACATCTCAGCTGGAGTAACGGCCTTTCAGTGGACAATAGGTTTCCATGTATGAAGGAATACTGAGCTACATGTACAGTGTCACTTTCATGTGATAACAGCAGAGTGATGGTTAATTTATTCATGAATCGAGGAGTTCGCTGGAGGACAGGAAATGTTCTTTGGAAGGAACGGAGGAACTTTCTGGAAAAAGGTTTTGATATCTATATGTTTGACTGATTTCATTTTCTGTAATGTTTTGCCCTCTAGAACAAACTCCGTCACCGCAATATGTAGTTCATCTGGGAACTGTATTTCATTCTCGGGAGGTATCTACACTATTTAGTTTCCACATTACCTCCCTAAAAGTGAAAATATATTCCTGTTAAAATGTAATGACTTATTTATCAGGGGGATTCATTCTCATTGTCAGTCTCTGGTTGTAGCCCTCTTGTATGTATACAGGTGTAGGATCTTAATTTGATCACTCTTTTGTTGCTGAGAAAACCCATCCCAATAAACTTTTCATGTAGCCCACTTTTGGCCTGCTAATAACCTAACCACCGACCAAGCAACATTATGGACTAAACATTCAAATCCTATTGCTGCAGGATTATTTTGCTGTGACAATATAGGTCAAATTAAGATCCTACATCTGTACTAGTCCTTCTGACTCTGAATATGAGATTGATATTTAAATACCAAAAAATATATATTTCTAGGAATCCCAGAGGCACTGGAGACAGGAGAGTTAAATAGTGGTGAGGTTTGCTTTGCTTTCGTTTGCTACATAAACATGACACACCCTCTTACCCTGAAGCTCAATTCATCCATTTTATTCAGTAGTATATGTCTTTCTGACTGATGTCTTCAATAACTCACAACAACAGGACCAGCAGTCTAGTCTGCCCTCTGCTAAGTTCATCTGGCACGTCTGAGTTTTCCTATACGAGTATTTTTTTTAAATATACCAGTGTTTTCAAAGTAGGCATTTATCTGTTTTCTGTGCCCTCAACAGGTCCCCACAGCAAGCGAAATCAGAGAGAGTAACAGGGTATACCCACAAGGCAAAACCCAAAGATACATTTATCATCACTATAATTAATTAAATATCTTGCCCAGGGTGAAGTATGTCCTCCATGACCCATAACATAAGAGAGTTTTTATTTTCCGTTATGGCGTCCATCACTGAGAGAGTTAGTCTCCATCACAATGTTGGCTTCACCATTAGGAAGTGGCCCATTCTCTCACCATGTTGTCATCACAGCCAGTAAGAACTCAACCATAGAAGAATACTGCAGTGTTATCAGTGAACACAGCCATTCCTTATCTGCTGCGTTTAAACAAAGTTTTGTTTGGGTTGGCTGATAACAGTCAGACGTGTTGTGGCGGTCAGTCCCATTTAAAAGGCATCGCAGCAGGGTGAACTGGGTGACACCCCTAATAGGGCAAGTAATGATTTTCACAGTGGGAAATTGTAGTTTTTGGGTTGATAGTAAAACCATTTTGTCTTTTTTTCAGATAGAGTTGCAGGTGAAGGCTACTTCTGCTTCCCTTCTGGGTTTGACTCTACACAAACATATTTTTATTGGCTCCTCACTGTCTTACAGTGCAGTAATTCTGAGCTGAAGATGGAACAGTGGTGTTTTGGTCCATTCTCAAATGTTCGTAACAACATGGGATGACCCCACAGTTGATACACATTCAAAGACTATATACTATAAGCCTGAGTAAGTGTCTTTCTTTTGGGGAAGAGAAGAGGAGAGCGAATGTGAGGGAAGGAGACAGGAGGAGGAGAAACACACTGCAATAGCACATGCTATGGGACAACCACATCTGCTACAGATGTTAGAGAACAGAGAAAAGGGATAAAATCACTTTGTACAGACTCCTGGACTTTGATGTGTGTGTGTGTGTGTGTGTGTGTGTGTGTGTGTGTGTGTGTGTGTGTGTGTGTGTGTGTGTGTGTGTTTATGCATGCGTGAGTGAGAGAGAGAGAGAGAGAGAGAGAGAGAGAGAGGGAAAAAGAGAAAATCAACAGAAAATATGAAAAGGTCAGGAATAATGAGAAAATGGAAAATAAAATAATAATAATGGGCAGATCACCGATGCAACAGGCCTCTGTTTTGAACAGCAGCTGGTTATAAAGACAACAACACCGAAGTAACTGATGCAACAGGCCTCTGTTTTGAACAGCACCTGGTAATAAATACAACACCAAAGTAACTGATGCAACAGGTCTCTGTTTGGAACAGCAGCTGGTTATAAAGCCAACAACACCAAAGTAACTGACACAACAAAGGTTAGGTATGTAACCACGGTTATGTGAGCTATATGGATCACTCCAACATATTGGTATCATTACGCGGTGGAGGGACACCTGTGTCATGGCTGGGGTCCACCCCTATATATAGACCCCATATAGCTCACATAACCGTGGTTACATACGTAACCTTTGTTATGTTTTGCAATATTGGGTCACTCCAATTTATTGGTATAACCGTACCAGATTAGTCGGTGCTAGAGGGACTTTTCCGCTGGCTGGCGGAAAAGTCCCAGCGCGGGACCGAGACGCAGGGGCCGTCAATGTGGAAGGGGGGTCCCGGCACAGTCCCCGGAAGGGATGGCAACGCCCAGGACCAACCGCAGAGGGAGGTGCCACATTTATCCGGTAGTACCTAGCAACGGTGCAAGAGGAAGCCCAGCTGGTTGCAGCACCGATATCAGCGAGGGGCACTCCTCTCAGTAGCGCGCAGGATGTTGCCACACCTTGTGTTGAATGTGCCACAACAGATCCCAGCACTGGCCTGCCAGCCAGGCGGTATGCTGTCATAATCGTGTCCACGATCCAGTGAAACAAAGAGCTGGTCTGTTGTTCTCACTGACCGTGTCTGCTCCACATAGGCAGCCAGTGCCCTCACAGGGCACAACATGCCCGGAGGGAGGCCCAGACTCCCCTGCCACTGCCGGGGGGGTCATAAGCAGACAGGATAAAAAGGGATGTTCACATGCCTGTCGGACAGAACCTTCAGGAGGAATGAAGGGTTGGAGCGGAGAGATATAATCCTCCCCCCTGGGTTCATCCGGTAGCACTCAGAACTTACCAAAAGAGAATGGAGCTCACCCACCCTCTTCATGGAAGAAATCGCTACCAAGAAAACCACCTTCATAGAGAGGTGTTTCAGGGAGGCAGACTAAAGGCTAAAGGCGGCTTTGCCAAAGCTACCAAGACCATATTCAGATCCCAGCTCGCCATTGAGTGGGTCCTAACTGGACACAGGCGACGAACCCCCTTCATAAACCTGGAGACCAAGGGATGGCGCCCCACTGGCCTGTCCATCCACCCGGCATGGCAGGCAGATATAGCGACCAAATACCCTCTCAGTGTAGAGGCTGCCAAGCCCTCATCCAAGCAAGACTGCAGGTATTGGAGGACATACTGCACCCCGCATGACTCAGGCACAATCTCAATACCAGTGCACCAAGAGCAGAACTACAGGTATGCCGCGGGTATAACCAGCGCCCTTGCACTCTGCATGGTGTTCATTACACCCTCCTGTAGTCCTAACATGGACCATCGGTGCTGTTCAGTGGTCAAGCCAGCCCACAGACTGAGGCGGTGCAGCCTCGGATGCCACAGAGTTCCCCCGACCTGAGACAGCAAGTCCGGTCTCAGGGGAAGTTGCCAAGGCAACAGGGCCAGAAGAAGGCTGAACCAGGGTTGTCTGGTCCAATATGGGGCTACCAGAAGCAGACGATGCTCTGCCATCCTGGTCATGTCCAGCACAGCCTGGATCAGGGGAAAAGGGGGGAATGCGTAAGCTCCAGCCCTGGCCAATCGTGGGCCAGAGCATCCAAGCCCAGAGGCCCTGGGGGCTCTGACATGGAGTACCACAGGGGGCAGTGTGCATTGTCCAGGGAGGCAAACAGATTCACCTGCACCCTCCCGAACTTGTCCCACAGGTGCTGCACCACCTGGGGATGTAGGCTCCAGTCCCAAGGTGGCGGGCCCTCCATCGAGAGCATATCCGCTGCCACATTAAGGATGCCAGGTATGTGCGCTGCGTGTAGAGACGCTAGGACGTCCCTCAACCCAGAGAAGGAGCTCCCATGCCATAATATGGAGGCGGTGGCACCTCAGTCCACCCTGATGGTTGATGTAAGCCACCACTGTGGTGTTGTCCGTTCTCACCAGGACATGTCTCCCTTCAGATGTGGAAGGAAAAACTGTAGGGCCAGCATTACAGCTCGGAGCTGTAGTGTATTGATGTGCCTGCCGCTCCAAGGGGGTAGCCAACAGCCTCTGGCCGACCTGCCCTTGGTCACACCCCCCATCTGATGTGGGAGGCGTCTGTGCTTACTAGCTCCCGCTGGAACATCCTCAGCATCTCCACCCCATCTGAGAGAAAGGAGTGACAGTGCCACCTCAACAATGCCCTGAGGCCCTGTGTGGTCACCCACAGCTGGCGGTGATGGTGGAGTTTTGGGTGCAGCTGGTGGGAGTTGAAGCACCGTTGAATAGGCCAGAGATGGATCAGGCCCAAGGGAATCAACAACGAGGCTGCCGTCAGCAAGCCCAACAGGCGTTGGCATGTTAGGGATTCCACCGGCCCCTGCCGAAATTAGTCGAGGCAAGATAAGATCGCCTGAACCCTTCTGGTGGGCAGACGTGCTCTCGTGAGGACTGAGTCCAGTTCCATGCCAATGAAGGCCACCCTCTGGGTGGGTGTCAGACGACTCTTGTCATTTACAGTAATGCCCAGCCCACTGATGTGGGTCAGGAGCACGTCTCTGTCTGACAGGACCTGGGTCCTGGTCGGGGCACAATCAGCCAATCGTCCAGGTAATTGAGGATCACCAATCCTCCAGACGAGAGAAGTACCAGGACAGCATCCATGCACTTTGTGAAAGTGCGGGGTGCCAAGGAGAGGCCAAAGGGAAGAACCAATAATTTGAAAGCGAATCGGAGGTGCTGCCAATGAGCTGGAGTGAACAGGAACATGGAAGTACACATCCATCAGGTCCAGTGTCACAAACCACTGGTCCCTGGACACGGCCTGCAACACGTGGGCAGGGGACAGCATGTGGAACCTAAGTACCTTCAAGTACCCATTGAGGTTCCGGAGGTCCAGAATCGGTCGGAACCCTCCGTCTCTTTTTGGGAGAACAAAATAAGTGGAGTAGAACCCACCTAGCCATTCTTCCTGCGGAAGACAGCCTTGTCCAGGAGTGAGGAAATCTTCAGCCGCAGGGTTTTCTTCAGGAGGTCGACCACCATGGTGACACGAAGGCCCCTGAAGGACGGAGGCCAGCACCAGAATTGGAGTCAGTACCCCTCGAACATTGAGGACAACACCCATGGGGACTCCACACACTCCTCCCACACAGGGTGTGTCAGGGGACCTGCCGGGGCTCGCCTCTCCGCTGGTGTCCCGAGCGCATGGGTCCCCCAGGCACGTCCCTATGGTGGTGACAGTTGACACCATCACACCTGTCACAAAGGGAAGCCATAAGCTCAGCCAAGTCAACAAGGCCACGGAGCAGGGGTCCCTGGGAGAGCTTATGTCGTGACCCGATTGGAGGAATAGGAACCCGGTGAGGGATATATTACCCAGTACCTCTACAAAGACAGGCTGTTGCTTCACCTCACATTGTGCCTCTCCCTTCTGTCGTCCCTTAGCACGAGGTGATGGGGCAATAGAGGGACCCCACCGTTGTTCAGGTGCAAGTGGATGGCGACGGTCCATCTGCCTTAGACTCGGTGCCTGAGGAGGTGGGATGAACCGTCTCAGGGTCCCCACGAACGTTATAGGTCTGCTCTAGAATGTCATCCACCCCTGGGTCAACGTCAGCCCTGGGGTGATGGGCAAATGTGCTCTGGAGAGCAGCTGGCAGACGTGATTGGGCCAGCCGGACATGGCGCCAGGAGGTAACCACCTGCACCATGGCCCGGAGGAGCTCCTACGTGCCCTCCTGCAGCCAGGAAAACAGAGTCTGCAGGTAGGCCTGCAGGTAGGCCTGCAGCAGCATGGCCGCGTTGGTCAAGAGAGCTGAGGGACCCATATGTGGCTCTCAAGTCAGAATCAAAGACTCTAAAGGGGGTCCAGCCTTCAGTCGTGGGTTCCGCCCTGGCAGGGGCCAAGCTCTCCCGCAAGGCCTCGCGGAACTCAGCAGAGATGGGGACAGATGGAGAGTCCTCACTTGTTGTCCACCAGTTGATGTCCAGTGCAGTGGCTACCCAAGTGAGTAGGCCTCTCATAGCCTCTCGAGACACTGGCGGCGATGAAGCCCCGCTGGCGGTTTCTGATAGCCTGTCAGCCTGGTAGCCCCACTCACGTGGGGAACAGTGCCAGCATCGTCCCCCAGGAACAGCCTATCACTGGCCAACAGGGAACAGCTATCATTGCCATCAAAGTTATCAACCTCCTGACGCAGGGCATGCGCCCTCCGTTCAAGGTGGTCCCAGAGGTCCGACTCATGCCTCCGTCCAGGACTGGCAGCAGATGGGTTCGGCCTGCGGTGGCTCTGGCCATGCTTCCTTGGAGGGGTACTGGGCCCAGTAGAGGGACTAACAGCTCGCTGCCGCACCACTCATGAGGGAGGGAGCTCGTCCCCAGCCTGAGCCCCAGCCTGGTCGACACACTTGCGCATGGCCTCCAATCGCGCCAGGTGCAGGAGTTCTAAGAACACCACACAAAACAGGCATCCAGTATGGCTCAAACTCAGGCACTGCATACACGAGGCATGCGGATCCCCAAGAGGATGTCACCATCACACCTGTCACAAAGGGAATCTATAAGCTCAGCCAAGCCACCAAGGCCACGGAGCAGGGGTCCGACACCCTGGGAGAGCTATGTCTTGACCCGCTTGGAGGAATAGGAACCCAGTGAGGAATAAATGACCCAGTACCTCTGCAAACACAGGGGAAGACCCCTGTGGGAGAAACAGGCAGACAAAAAAAAACAGCAACCAGGTAATGGATTTGATATATGTGTTGTTTTTGTTTTGTTTTACGCCGACTGCGATTTTACCTAGCAGGTTTAATATCCAAGCAGAAAACAAAAAACAGCAGAATATGATGGAGTAACTCCGCTAAGGATCTCCAAAGTTAATGTTTCAACATAGTGGCAGCCCACCACCATACTCTTACATTCTGCAGGAGAAAGAACAAGAAAACCCTGCAGGGGAATTAGCAGAGAACCCGTGTAGGGGAATTAGCAGAGAACCCGCGCATATAGGCCTATATATAGGGCTGACCCCAGCCATAACTCAGGTGTATACGGGAGTAAATCTGTAAAAAACAGCAGCTGGTCATAAAGACGACAACACCACCAAAGTAACTGATGCAACAGGCCAAAGTAACTTAATAGTAACTTAATAGATGTATGATCCACAGGCACACCATAGCTGATTGTATTGCTTTGAAAGAGAGAGAATGTGTCCTAAATGGCACTCTTTTCTGCCCTATATGATATAAAAGTAGTGCATTGTATAGGGATTAGGGTGCCATTTCAGGTAACACCCCTGAAATCAGCAGGTTGGTACGCTCCAAAGACAGAAGTATCGAATTTCCTATTCTATCTTCTTAACATTCATCCGCACTATCCTTTCTTCTTCATTGACTCACATTCATATCCATGTATTATAGCCCATACAATTGTTCCATGCAGCGGTACCAAAAACTGCACATGTGAGAGATTCTTCTGTCTGTGTCATATCCTCTATAATATGTTTCATGCATTTAAGTGAAAGTCAAGGTCTGGATGCTGTGCAAGCACTGCAGATCCTTTATTTAAAGAGGGCCAAAGGGCCATGGTGGCTTGATTAAGTCCAGGCCTAAATCATTTTCCACACGTGGATCTCACATTATAAAACTGAGCCATCTTTTTCAGTCCAGCTCCCAAATACCATGAGATTTTAAAAAACAAAAACAATGATATTGGCTATACCATATTCATCAAGAGCGACCCAATTTCCATATATTTGGGTGACGGACACAACAATGCTAAATTACAAGGTTAGAAAAACGTCAATTACAACAATTTGCGGCCACGGTAAAAACACGCAGGTCCATGAACTGTTTTCT
The DNA here is from genome assembly GCF_057628025.1 of Oncorhynchus mykiss. Taxonomy (NCBI): domain Eukaryota; kingdom Metazoa; phylum Chordata; class Actinopteri; order Salmoniformes; family Salmonidae; genus Oncorhynchus; species Oncorhynchus mykiss. Next base: position 76,539,953 of record NC_143025.1, on the reverse strand, counting down.
ACATGCTGCTGCTTTTGTGTGTGTGTCATTTTGAATAAGTAGGTCATGCTCTGTTTGGGCTGGAAAATGTTAGCCCTCATTCTGCAGAGATTAAATCATCGCTATGGGAATCGGTAGAAAGTTTGAGAGAGAGACAGTGAGAGAGAGTGAAATACCACAGTGTGCAATCAGAGCAGCAAGATTTGTGACCTGTTGCCACAAGAAAAGGGCAGCCGGTGAAGAACAAACACCATTGTAAATACAACCTGTATTTATGGCTATTTATTTTCCCTTTTGTACTTTAACTATTTACACATCATTACAACACTGTGTATAGACATAACATGACATTTGAAATGTCTTTATTATTTTGGAACTTTTGGAAGTGTAATGTTTACAGTTAATTTGTCATTGTTTATTATCTATTTCACATGCTTTGGCAATGTAAACATGTGTTTCCCATGCCAATAAAGCCCTGAAATTAAATTGAATTGAAATTGAATTGAGAGAGAGAGAGAGAGAGAGAGATATAGAGCGAGAGAGAGAGAGAGAGAGAGAGAGAGAGAGAGTCGAGACTAGGGTTAAGATTGAACTGGGATGTGGATATGAAGCTAGGATTAGGGTTAGGGTTTGAACTGGGATGTGGATATGAAGTTAGGGTTAGGGTTAGTTTTGAACTGGGATGTGGATATGAAGCTAGGGTTAGGGTTCGGGTTAGCTCTACACAAGCTATTGCATGTCAAAACAGCTGCAGTTGATAATAGTTTGTTGATAGTTTAAGCTTCTATAAACCATCTGTATGGCACTACCCAATTAAAGTGGGACCAAATGTCTATACAAAGCCTACACTAACTGTTAGCCCCATGTTGTGTTATGGAACAACATTTCTGTTGCAGTACATTATCAGAACCCTGACTGGAGTTAGCCATTGAAGGTTAGTCTTGTATCCTTGGCGAAAGGCTCTGGAATGGAGGGACCGACCAAGCCGCAAGGCAGCACACGACCGAACAGGAGCCAAAAACAATAGGCTGAGGAAAACACTTCACTTTCCAAACGTAGGGCTACATTTCATGACAGGAAATTTAAGACCTGGGGATTGTCTACTGGAGGCATAATATTTACTGAATTCCACAGATGACATAATAGCCATTATTATAGACTCAATTCAGGTCTGTTGTTTTATGGAAGTTTGGATGAGGTACTGAGCGCCTCACTCTTGCTCTTAGCTCATTCAGTCCTAGGTAATTATGAAGCACAGACCCCAGGTGCCATCTAGAAACTAAAAGGGTTCTTCGGCTGTCTCCATGAACCCTTTGAAGAACCCTTTTTGTTTTCATGTAGAACCCTTTCAGTTCCCTGTAGAACCCTTTTGGTTCCAGGTAGAACCCTTTCCACAGAGGATTCTACATGGAACCCAAAAGAGTTCTACCGGGAACCAAAAAGGGTTCTACCGGAACCAAAAAGGGTTCTCTATGGGAACCCTATTTTCTAAGAGTGTAAGGATTATATCAGCTCCTTGGCACAGGCATGGCTCACGTATCAACCCATCACGCTAGTACAGCTGGAGCCGTGTGGGTAACTGGCTATTGTCATCATAGGGGCCGCTGAGGCTCGCAGTGCCTCGCCCTGCCAGATTCATTTAAAGTTTTTTAGAGGGGAGGGAAGGGGAGGAGGTGCAGGGTGATGGCTCAATGACACTCTCAGTGCACTGACACATGATCATGTTTGTGTACAGTGTTGAGGAGATAAGAGAGAGAGGGAGAGAGGGACAGAGAGTGACATAGTGTGAAATCAGAAAGGGAAGAAGACAGCTGGACTTGGACCAATTGAAGGCCTGAACACCCCTGAGATATAGTCACGTTAGTTACAGTACTGAGAGATGAGGGATAGGGGATACAAGAATAAGAAAGCGAGGGGAGAGAAAAGAGAAGGGTGTGAGGAAAAGAGGGAGAGTGGAGGCAGGGAGGGGGGGTGAACAAGGAAGGGGGGTGGGACAAAGAGAGTGGAGAGATAGAGTGGAGAGGATGAAGAGATAGAGGGATAGAGGGGGGATAGAGGAGGGGAGCAGACAGACAGAGTAAGGGAAGATGGGAGACTGGGGAGATGTTTTTCCTGCCAGATTTATTCATGTCATGCGGTTTTGGAGAAGTCTTCAGACTCAGCTTAGGTTTCCGTGGAAATGCTGCTTCCATTCCATCTTACCATTAAAAAGTCTGCATCGCAGTGCATCATTACAGACCTGGGTTCGATCCCGGGCTGTATCACAACCGGGAGTCCCATAGGGCGGCGCACAATTGGCCCAGCGTCGTCCGGGTTAGTGAAGCGTTTGGCCGGGGGGGGGGCTTTACTTGGCTCATCGCGCTCTAGCGACTAGTTGTAGCGGGCTGGGTGCCATGCAGGCTGACCTTGGTCGTCAGCTGAACGTGTTTCCTCTGACACATTGGTGTGGCTAAGGTTAAGCAGGCGGGTGTTAAGAAGCGTGGTTTGGTGGGTTATGTTTTTATTTTTTTAACCCACTTTTCTTCCCAATTTCGTGGTTTCCAATTGTTAGTAATTACTATCTTGTCTCATCGCTACAACTCCCGTACGGGCTCGGGAGAGACGAAGGTTGAAAGCCATGCGTCCTCCAAAGCACAACCCAACCAAGCCGCACTGCTTCTTAACACAGCGCCCATCCAACCCGGAAGCCAGCCGCACCAATGTATCGGAGGAGACACTGTGCATCTGGCAACCTTGGTTAGCGTGCACTGAACCCGGCCCACCACAGGAGTCGCTGGTGCACGATGAGACAAGGATATCCCTAGCGGCCAAACCCTCCCTAACCCGGACGACACTAGGCCAATTGTGCGTCACCCCACGGACCTCCCAGTCGCGGCCGGCTGCGACAGAGCCTGGGCGCGAACCCAGAGTCTCTGGTGACCACTGCGCCACCTGGGAGGCTGGTGGGTTATGTTTTGGAGGACGCGACCTTTGCCTCCCGAGCCAATTGGGGAGTTGCAGCAATGAGTCAAGATAGAATAATAATAGAAAGAAAAATAAAATAATATAGAAAACTAGAGGAGAAGAGAGGGGAGGAGTCACTTAACTTAGCGTTTTAACGGAGAAGAGAGGGGAGGAGTCACTTAACTTAGCGTTTTAACGGAGAAGAGAGGGGAGGAGTCACTTAACTTAGTGTTTTAATGGAGAAGAGAGGGGAGGAGTCACTTAACTTAGTGTTTTAACGGAGAAGAGAGGGGAGGAGTCACTTAACTTAGCGTTTTAACGGAGAAGAGAGGGGAGGAGTCACTTAACTTAGTGTTTTAACGGAGAAGAGAGGGGAGGAGTCACTTAACTTAGTGTTTTAACGGAGAAGAGAGGGGAGGAGTCACTTAACTTAGTGTTTTAAGGGAGAAGAGAGGGGAGGAGTCACTTAACTTAGTGTTTTAACGGAGAAGAGAGGGGAGGAGTCACTTAACTTAGTGTTTTAACGGAGAAGAGAGGGGAGGAGTCACTTAACTTAGTGTTTTAAGGGAGAAGAGAGGGGAGGAGTCACTTAACTGTATAAATACTGGGATTGATTGATTGATAATGACTTTCCTCTCTGACTATATGTGGGGTCTGAAGCCAATCAAACTCACATTGGTTGTTTAGACACACACACGCACACACACACACACACACACACACACACACACACACACACACACACACACACACACACACACACACACACACACACACACACACACACACCTCAGCCATGGTTTCTTTTGACATGTATATGTAATAATAATTCTTAGGTCACTGGAGCAAACCTTTCCAAGCCATCACATTACCCAGGTTTTTTTTGGTTGTACGGACTCTTTATTGGCCCATAAACTACATGAGGATTATGGGTAATGAATACCATGGTTTAACCTGGGTGCTACGGAAAAGGCTATACGGAAAGACACTCCTGACCTGCAAACCAACATTTAATTTCAGAAATTGTTCAAATTAGATTAAGGTTAAGGTTAGGATTAGATTTATATTTTGTTTAGTTGTTTTGCAGGTCAGCAGTGTCTTGTCGTAGCAGAATCTAAAAGACATGTATGAAGTGATCTTGACACATATACAGTAGATCTTTACTTTAGTGTCTTTGTTAAATCACCAACGAAATCAGTTTGAAACACTGTGCTGGATTAATGAGACACCAGACCAGTTAGCCATCCCCTTTACCGCCAAGTCAGAGATCAGAGCTGCCCGTGTTCAAAGTCATTACTTTGATGGTTACTTTAGTGAACTCTTTAAAAACATGATGTGATTTTCAATCTTTGGCCCTATATGTAAGCAGCTGCAAAGGGGTTAGTACTTTTTATCTTGAGGAATTTGTTACCCCCCCCCACCCCCCCAGCTAATCAGAAAGAGAGATGTAAGACTCTTTAATGAGCGGTATAAATCATTGCAGGGAGCTGACAGATAGCAAGAGGCTAATGATGTTAGCCAGGCTACAAGTCTATGGTTCAAAGAGAGAGAGGATGATGGAGTGAGAGATGGACAAGGAGGGAGAAGGAAAGAGAGAGAGGGGGACGGAGAGAGACAGAGACGAGATGAGAAAGATGGGGAGGAAGAGAGAGGATGAGAAGGGGGAGTAAGGGAAAGATGTATCCTTAAACATCCCCCAAAATAGCCAGTTTGAAAAACGGAGTGTTGAAATGACCACAGAACCGATCCTGGCAGTGAGACCCCATTCCCCACATGAAGCCATTCGACCCAGAGCCCAATTACCCGCACTACTACTTTGAACTCACAGCTGCTTTAATGTTATAATGAATGTAATGTAATGAGTTTAGTTGCAGACAGACACAGTACATAAAAATGAATAGCCATTAGCCAATCAGAATGACTCAAGACTGTGTTAGCCCACTGAGCCAAAGACTGAGAACTAACATGTCATCAAGTCTCAGGCAAGGTCAGGCTACTCGCCATTCAACAATTGTTCAGCGAAAGACCTCCACTGCACTTGTCTTGGGCCAAATGACTCCGTTTTTCTATTACTTCATTGTTATTATCATGAGCTTCTGAGATAAATACTCTGGTACGTCATTGGATTGGTCCATGCCAGGAGAAGCCCTAAAGTATGGTTACAAACTGTTTCCTTGATATAGTCAAACCACAGGTTTGGCAGCAGCCTCTTTCTTTGACAAGTTTATTGTTTTTGGAAGCAATTGTTACACATCTTAGTCCTCTAAACATTGGCGATCACAATAATGATGTTCGACGATGTTTCGGCGAGGCAATCGGTAAAGTTATTAAAATGTTTACACTGCCTTGACAGAGTTCAGAGTGATGCCTCTTAATTTGTTCCTTTATGGTTTCCATGGCAACCACAAAGGTAACAATCAGAGAGGAACAATGAGGGCCTAAAGAGGACCTGGGAATCAAACCCTAAACATTCTTTGAACAGAGCATAATGTTCACCTGTTGATGATCACTCTGACTCTACTCCCTGTTCTTCTTATTATCCATCAGCTGTAAAATAAATGTCTTCTTCCGTTTCTTTCCTTTTCCTCTCCGATGAATGAGAGGAGACGTGCTCACTGGGGGCTTCTCTTTCCGTTCTCTGCCTCATCGCCTCTCTTCATCTCTTCAGCTAATTCCTCCTTTCTTTATCGGGCCTCTAAAAACAACCATTATTCCGCCTCAGGGGGCTGACACCTTAGGTGAGTTAGATGACAGTTATTTCATTAAATGGACCAACTTCTTTAAAGTAAGTGAAGCCAGAGCAGCAGTTATTCACGTTAAGCTTTTTCAACATTGTTACTGTCAAACTTGATCTTATCTAACTCACCATTGATCTGTCCAATGGTTTATAATCTTTTGGCAATGTGGCTCTATATCCAATGTCACACCGAAGGATGGCAGAATTCAAGTGAACACAGCCAAATTATTTGCACAGTGTTCTATAACTGTGCCAGTTATAGCTAGAAAGATGAAAAGTCACTTGAAAACAAAGGCAGTTTTCCAAGAGCAAGGAGTTACTCATTTCCCTCAGTCCTGAAGTGGGAAAAACTTCCCCTACAGAAATAGGTGACAAGCAGTTGCAGAACAAAACACAGACATTTCATTCTCAGTATGGGACCATGAGATGGAAGAGGGTTCAGTATTATCTCTCTCTTTCTCTCCTTCCCCACTTCATCTGTGAAAGAGTGCACGGGAGAGGGATATAAACGTGGGTTAACTGTCTTACAGGTGGAATATGTGCGTTATTCTATAGGAATTCATGGATGCCCCTGGGCAAGTGACTGTTTCACTGCGGTCTCAAAGTATCAGCCAGAAGTGTTGGTAGGGAGTGTTGATGAGGGCTTGGTTTGGGAAAAAAAGAAAGAAGTCAAATTCAAGAGCGTCTGCATTCCCTCTGGCAATTGATCCGATTATAATTGATTGATACCGTACTACAGTATCATTAATCAGAGAGTGAATTCATTCACCTGGTTTTCCAGATCTCCCTCGGTCTAAAGTCATTTCACAGATGGTGTTCCACCGCAGTCCCATGAACTGCAGTCCAGAGGCCAGTGACTGAGGGGCTAGGTATTTTCAGAGTGTGATTGAAACAGGATCAACTACTGGTCTCTATTTCAGGAATACAATACAGGATTATCTCAATATGAACATCACCAGAGAGGTCAGGTCTCCAACAAACCACCCTGATTCTGATCGTTCAACCACATAATGGAACAAGAGCCATCATGTCCAGGTAAGCACTTGCAGGAATTTGACCTTGGCTACTATTTACTTCCTTCACACAGTGTATAAATGCTTGAACTGTCACGCCCTGATCTGTTTCACATGTCCTTGTGCTTGTCTCCATCCCCCTCCAGGTGTCGCCCATCTTCCCCATTATCCCCTGGGTATTTATACCTGTGTTTTCTGTCTATCTGTGCCAGTTCGTCTTGTTTGTTCAAGTCAACCAGCGTTTTGTCTCAGCGCCTGCTTTTCCTCAGTCTCTCTTTTTCCTCATCCTCCTGGTTTTGACCCTTGCCTGTCCTGACCATGGGCCTGCCTGCCGTTCTGTACCTTGGCCCCACTGCTCTGGATTATCGACCCCTGCCTGACCCTGGGCCTGCCTGCCGTTCTGTACCTTGGCCCCACTGCTCTGGATTATCGACCCCTGCCTGACCCTGGGCCTGCCTGCCGTTCTGTACCTTGGCCCCACTGCTCTGGATTATCGACCCCTGCCTGACCCTGGGCCTGCCTGCCGTTCTGTACCTTGGCCCCACTGCTCTGGATTATCGACCCCTGCCTGACCCTGGGCCTGCCTGCCGTTCTGTACCTTGGCCCCACTGCTCTGGATTATCGACCCCTGCCTGCCTTGACATGTCGTTTGCCTGCCCGTTGCAATAAACATTGTTACTTCAAAACTGCACTTGGGTCTTACCTGAAACCTGATATGAACAGCAGTATTGGCAAGGTTACAGGATTATCTCTCCTCCATCCCTCTCTCACTCTGCCTCTGCCTCCTACTCCCTTATTGTCTGTCTCTCCCTCTCTCCATCTTCATCTTGCATCATCTAATGTTATTACCATCCCAAGTCTAAGATTGTGCATGTTGCTGGTGAAGCAGTATTGTTTGGGAAAATCCGACACACAGACAGCGAAAATGTCAAAAGCAAAGAAAACATCTGGAGTGATGGGTGGTTGGGTTGCAAAGACATCAGTCTTGTGGTTACACCATGAACAGACACCATTAGTTGATATTTATGCCTTCCACTGGGACACGCTAACAGTATGACGATATCTGTAGACGATGAGATTGCACTGAGGGAAACGCACACACACAGACACAGGCGCACGCACACACACACACACACACACGCACACACGCACACACACACACACACACACAGACAGACAGATAGCTAGATACAGTAAGACCCCTCCTAGTCTTTCCCACGATCGGCTTGCTCTCCTGCTGATATTTAGCACTTGAGTGTCGGTGACCTGGGGCCACAGGAGCATCATCCGTTCCAAACACACACACACAGACATGGTCACACACAGTTTTACACATACATGCATAGAGGCACACTCACGTGCACAAATAAATGTATTTACTCAATGAGTGAACACTAATGCTTAGATTCAGGAAACATAAAGCCTGTCTAGTATTATGACTGTGGGATCTGAGGGATCTGAGGGATTGAAAATATGTATTTCTGTCCTCCTCTTGGCAATTGCATCACAATACTAAATCTAGACAAAAAACACCACATCTTGAAAAGCCATTTAACAAAACCAGGGAAGCCAAACATAGAAAAAAATCAAGTTCACTTCTCCAAGAGTTACTTCCAAAGCAATATATTACCTAATGTCTTATTAATAACGGAGCACTAAAAAACATCCTACATCTCAGGACCAAAACATATTGTGAAAGAACAGGTCCTACTCTAGTCTGGCCGATAGCTTGACTCCCGCAGGCCGAATAGGTTGACTCCCGCAGGCCGAATAGGTTGACTCCCGCAGGCCGAATAGGTTGACTCCCGCAGGCCGAATAGGTTGACTCCCGCAGGCCGAATAGGTTGACTCCCGCAGGCCGAATAGGTTGACTCCCGCAGGCCGAATAGGTTGAGTCCCGCAGGCCGAATAGGTTGACTCCCGCAGGCCGAATAGGTTGACTCCCGCAAGCCGAATAGGTTGACTCCCGCAGGCCGAATAGGTTTACTCCCGCAGGCCGAATAGGTTGACTCCCGCAGGCCGAATAGGTTGACTCCCGCAGGCCGATAGCTTGACTCCCGCAGGCCGAATAGGTTGACTCCCGCAGGCCGAATAGGTTTACTCCCGCAGGCCGAATAGGTTGACTCCCGCAGGCCGATTGCTTGACTCCCGCAGGCCGAATAGGTTGACTCCCGCAGGCCGAATAGGTTGACTCCCGCAGGCCGATAGCGTGACCCGCAGGCCGAATAGGTTGACTCCCGCAGGCCGATAGCTTGACTTCCACAGGCCGAATAGGTTGACTCCCGCAGGCCGATAGCTTGACTTCCACAGGCCGAATAGGTTTACTCCCGCAGACCGAATAGGTTGACTCCTGCAGGCCGAATAGGTTGAGTCCCGCAGGCCGAATAGGTTGACTCCCGCAGGCCGATAGCGTGACCCGCAGGCCGAATAGGTTGAGTCCCGCAGGCCGAATAGGTTGACTCCCGCAGGCCGATAGCTTGACTCCCGCAGGCCGAATAGGTTGACTCCCGCAGGCCGAATAGGTTGAGTCCCGCAGGCCGATAGCTTGACTCCCGCAGGCCGAATAGGTTGACTCCCGCAGGCCGAATAGGTTTACTCCCGCAGGCCGAATAGGTTGACTCCCGCAGGCCGATTGCTTGACTCCCGCAGGCCGAATAGGTTGACTCCCGCAGGCCGAATAGGTTGACTCCCGCAGGCCGATAGCGTGACCCGCAGGCCGAATAGGTTGACTCCCGCAGGCCGATAGCTTGACTTCCACAGGCCGAATAGGTTGACTCCCGCAGGCCGATAGCTTGACTTCCACAGGCCGAATAGGTTTACTCCCGCAGACCGAATAGGTTGACTCCTGCAGGCCGAATAGGTTGAGTCCCGCAGGCCGAATAGGTTGACTCCCGCAGGCCGATAGCGTGACCCGCAGGCCGAATAGGTTGACTCCCGCATGCCGAATAGGTTGAGTCCCGCAGGCCGAATAGGTTGACTCCCGCAGGCCGATAGCTTGACTCCCGCAGGCCGAATAGGTTGACTCCCGCAGGCCGAATAGGTTGAGTCCCGCAGGCCGAATAGGTTGAGTCCCGCAGGCCGAATAGGTTGAGTCCCGCAGGCCGAATAGGTTGAGTCCCGCAGGCCGAATAGGTTGAGTCCCGCAGGCCGAATAGGTTGACTCCCGCAGGCCGAATAGGTTGAGTCCCGCAGGCCGAATAGGTTGACTCCCGCAGGCCGAATAGGTTGACTCCCGCAGGCCGAATAGGTTGACTCCCGCAGGCCGAATAGGTTGACTCCCG